>NW_024704745.1:52421482-52595731 GCF_018977255.1 Callorhinchus milii
TGAAGTGAGTGCTCTTACCACTGAGCTACAGGATTCCACAAATAAATGATAGTAGGAACTGGGATCCAAAGGAGTAGGTCTTGCTTTGATGAGATATGATTCCTGTACAGATCAATTACAACTGATCATACAAGAGTGACATCTGTCAGCCTCAATTAATACTATAAAGACAAAAATCTAAATAGCATTGTAATACTGTAAAACAATTACGTTTGTATCAGAGTTTAGGCATTGAAGCATTTCACATGTGTTTTACCTTGCTGGGGTACTGTGCAACTTCTGAAGCTGGGAGAGGGTATTCCCTCCAGTTCATGCTTGAGATTAGATTTGTATATTGCACCCGTCCTTCAGCATCTTTAAACCTTAAAACATTTAGAAACAAATTCAATAGACATGAGTAAAAGTGCAGTGGTAGTGTAAATAATTAGATTCTACTTTCAACCCTGAAACACAGAGCATTCATCTATTTTTTGCCTGTTACATTCCATCATTAGAACCTGTATGGATCCCAAACAAACACTTACACCACAACTAAACAATAATATTAAACACAAATATACTTGCTTTGAACTTGCTTTGACAGAAGTGCTTCATCACTTCAAAACATCTCCAAGTGTTTTATACAATAATTTAATTTGAATTACAATAACATGATCAATAAGAACAAAGTTTTTAAATTGAAAAAAGTCCCCTCCAAGAGCTCATGTTAGCATTCAATATGCCTATATAGCAAGGCTTTCACTTTGTAACTTTAATTACTCCACAGGTGGGTCATCATGGTTCAGGTGAACAACAAGACTGTGTGCTCCTGGCTGCTGAAGTATGTGAAGTCTTCGCACTCACACTACAAGTCTAACTTAAGTTAATAATAATAATCCTTGCATTTGATATAGCGCTTTTCACGTCTTCTAGACGTCTCAAATCACTTCACAGAATTGACTGTAAAGAGAATTGACTGTACACTTGTAGGCGAAACGTGTATATCCCATGGCACTATTTAAAAAGAGGAGGGAGTTTCTCCCAATGTCCTGATGCGCAATCTCCCAAATTAAACTGGTCACACACTCTAGGGCTGTTTGTGGAACATTTCATCCACAAAAAACACTCCACTTTACAATGTACCCTGTGAAGCTCTTTGAGACATTTCAACAAAGTGATAAGGTGCTATATCAAATGCAAGGATTATTATTGTTGAAGAGAGCAGTGGTTTGTGTTCTGAAGTAAATATATTTCTTCCAATAAATTACAACAGACTCCTGTACTTAAAGGTAAATGTAAATGAACACAGTTTTACAGGAGAGGTGAATTTCAGTCCATCTCCAAAAGACTCAGTTGCCTGATACGAGGTGAGACCCACCGTCCCTGTGATCTTTGCAACATCTCCTTTCCAATGTCTGAAGACAGTGTAATTGAGATTCTTGCTGGTGAATTCCAGAGCCCACCAGATCTCTCCTGGCTCATTGCTGTTCCAGAGCAGGAAGTGGAGGTGTTAAGCCTCTAGTGATGGTATTTAGTGCAGTTCCAGCTTTTACTGTTAGAAATTTCAGAAAGTTCCAAATATGACATTGTATGTCCATGGGTAAGACTTTTGGAACTATTTATTTCTATGAACTGTTTCCAAAATAACTGGAATAGACTTCGGGAAATATCAACTTTGCTCCAGTACGTTGTCCCCAATTCTGCGACACTGATTTATGTAGCAGCAATAGTCGGGTGGGCAGGATGGAAGCATATTGATGCAATGCATGTGTCACAATTGTGTTAGCTTGGGCCCAAAACACTAACTGTCAGCGCTTTGGGACATCCTCCTGACGTGAAAGGCACTATACAAATGTCATTTTGTTGTTGTTGCACCTATGCAAAGATGTCATCATGCTGGCTTGGGATGCATCTTCTCATTCTTTGGATGTTGGTGAAGAAATTAGTCCAGGAAGTCACACTCTGGGAAAATAGATTTGCCATTACCAGTAAATTAGTAATGACAAGTGACATTAAAAATGTGTTCAGTGCCTGTTTTTAGCCCCAAGATAGATCAATGTGCATGTTCAGCTCAAACGTCAGAGCTTTCTGTGACTTAAAATACATTCTGTTCTTGTTTTGCATCCCCCTAAATGTAAGTAAGCTTTCAACAGTAATAAAGAGGATAATTACACTCGCACAATTGTTTTAAGAGTTAAGAAATGTTGCTGAATTCAGGGAACTGAATTAGCATTGGCTGGGGCTGCAATTAGTAACTTGCCCCATTTCAGCATTGACTCCATCTGTTCAGCTCTGGCTCAGATGAGCTGAGGAAGTCCTCCAAGTTAGGTACCCTTTATGCCCTGAGCACTCACTGCTGAAAGCATTTTATCTATTAACTAGCTGTACCCGTTGCAGCTTCGCTTGCAACCGAAGGATCCAATATGGAATATAGATTGACAAATAGACATTTTGTTTAGACATTATACTCAGCTGGGAGGACTCCTTTTGGGAGGACTCTAGAAAATCTTAAAGCAATGATTCTTGTTTTTTTTTCTTTGATGAAAAGAGACACAACTTGTGCAGTTCTTTGGTTTGTGTCTTTTAATTATTAGCAGGCAGAAAATGAATGTTTTTTTAAAAAAAACTACCATGTGGGCAACACCTATGAGCTTTTGAGACCAGGGATGGATTTATGTTTCTCTTTCATTTCAACCCTCCTCTCCCTTTTTTTGAACTGCAATGTGGAAGCACATTGGTGCTCCAACCATGCATTCTGGGGGGGGGGGGGGAAGAGGGTGGAAAGGGAGTTGATTCAGGACATCAGGCTCTTCCTGAGCTTTAACAATGTCCATCCTAGGAAAAACCTCTTAACTTTCTAAGTATAAAAATGTATCTTCGCACCAGATGTGGAGATTAGATTACACAATGTTGGAAGCGAGAGGAGAGTGGGATCATATTGAGATGGTACTCCAAATTGTATCACTTCAAACAATGCTACGTTGTTCCTTTATTTCTCCCCTCTGCCCCCATCATCTCCAAAGGTGTTTGACTCCTTTTCTGGAGTTCCAGGAGCCTCTGATGCTTTGCCACATTATTCTTGCGTCAGCCTGGACAGTGCCATTGGGGACCCCAGTCTCTCCCTCTGGATATTCATCAACGCTGCAGAGCTTCAGTGCGGAAATACTATTGAACAAACGTAAACTCCAAAATGTTTCACTTTGTGCTGAGCTGCTGTTTGCCAGAATGTTTTTCGTAACCTTTTCAGTATACTTTTACTTCATATCGAACAATTAAAAAAAACTTTACAGGGAACAAATCTAAGAATACGATTTTTGGGGAACTAATTGAAATTGGGGATTTACCAGATTTTACCTTGCATGAAGGGCATTATATATATGCAAGTTGTTGTTGTTTTTAACTTTTTTGTTGTTTCAGAAATGTTGCTTGTGTTTTGCTTATCCCTTGAAACAGTTTAATAATTTTCTTCCACCATAGGATAGTGTTAAGAGTCTTAATCATAGGGATTGTGTTCAGATATGGGAGTTTGCACATGTGGTTGACCGGGGTCTGAAATACTGAGAACCGGTCCTGGCTTAGATGTTATTTTGTGTTGTATAAAACTCTTATTTAACCCTTGCAGGTACTACGCTGTCCTCTACCCAATGGTTTATCCTATGAAAATAACTGGAAATCGCGCCGTTGTCGTGATTATGTACGTGTGGCTTCACTCGCTGATCGGATGCCTCCCCCCTCTCTTCGGCTGGTCCATGTTTGAGTTCGACCAGTTCAAGTGGACCTGCGTAGCCTCCTGGCACAGAGAGGCCGGCTACACTGCCTTCTGGCAGATCTGGTGTGTGCTGCTGCCGTTCCTGGCCATGCTCGTCTGCTACGGTTTCATATTCCGTGTGGCCCGAATGAAAGCAAGGAAAATCCACTGTGGAACGGTTGTTGCTGTGCAGGAGTCCAGTAAGGATAGCCGGAAAAATTCCAATTCTTCTGCCTCTTCCTCAGGGAGCAGAAGGAACACAATCCCAAATATTGTGTATTCAGCCAACCAGTGCAAAGCCCTGAGCACCATTTTGATTGTGATTGGTGCCTTCATTGTCACATGGGGACCTTACATGATGGTGATTAGCACTGAAGCTCTACATGGCAAAGGCAGTGTCTCGCCAGGGCTAGAAACACTGGCAACTTGGTTATCCTTCACTAGTGCTATTTGCCATCCACTTATCTATGGACTGTGGAATAAAACCGTGCGTAAAGAGCTGCTGGGCATGTGCTTTGGGGACAGATACTACAGGGATTCATTTATTCAGCGTCAGAGGACTTCCAGGTTATTCAGCATCTCCAATCGCATCACAGGTAAGCTAGAAAACAGGACTGGATATAAATCTTGGTGGTGATAGAAAATATGTTTATTTCCTTGCTCCCCCTCCCCTCATGGTCAATGTTTTGAATTCATTGCTTTAGGACACTGATTAGTAAAGAGTACCTAGAGCTGGAAGGTATTGAAGGGTGGATTGAAGGGACATTCTGTGACGTGCCTCTTAAATAAAACATTATTTCCATAGATTTAAAGCAGCAGTAATCTTTTTTTTCGCAACCATCTGGTTTGTCAGTTTCTCATGGAATTGCTTGCAGTTGAACAGTCAGTTATCCTTGTGCCCTTTGCCCAATTGATAGAACATTCCTTAAGAAAATCATTACTGAAATTGCAATTTTTTTTGACAAGACTTTCTCAAATGCTGTGCAGTCTCATTCTTTCATCAGAAAGAAGCTTGCTACAAGGTAGAGCCAGATGAATAATGGAGTTTGAAAATGTAATTATTAAGGTGAAATCCTGGCACCAGACTTGCACATTACAAGAATCAATAAGGAATGGGTATGATGGGGGGAGGGAGCAGAAGAGAATTGGGGAACAATTTGCTTGAATATATATAGTTGAACAGAAGTAGAAATTATAATTATGCCCTGCAGTTTTAATACTTATTTAAAGTGTATGTACACACTGCCTGTCTATGTATGTGTGTGTGTATATATAATCATATATATATATAATTTGTAGAGTTGGAGCTTCTCACAGGTGCTTTGACAATGATCTAGTCACAAATAATTGATTGTAGAGAAGTTTTGAGGCAAGCGGATGGATCCTGTAGCTCAGTGGTTAGAGCACTTGCCTCACAGGCGAGAGACCTGGGTTTGATTCCTGGCAGTGCGAAATGTTGGGCAAGTTTCTTTACTCCACACGCCTCTGTTTACCTAGCGTTAAATACGAACCCGGGTGTTGGTTGATTGGCAGATCGCTTTTTCAGGGGTAATAATTTCTTCAAAAAAAATAAAATAATAACTTCAATCCACGACTGTTTGTGGGATACCGCTGTGCACAATTGGCTGCCACTTTTCGCCTACAAAATATACAGTCAATTCTCTTTACAGTATATT
The DNA here is from genome assembly GCF_018977255.1 of Callorhinchus milii. Classification (NCBI taxonomy): domain Eukaryota; kingdom Metazoa; phylum Chordata; class Chondrichthyes; order Chimaeriformes; family Callorhinchidae; genus Callorhinchus; species Callorhinchus milii. The sequence continues at coordinate 52,426,886 of NW_024704745.1, forward strand.
CTGTGAACCACTTTGAGACGTCTCGAAGACATACATAATAAGGCACTATATCAAACGCAAGGATTATTGTTATTATTATCCACATATCAAATCATTCCAAGATTTTTTGATGTCTTCCGAACAAAAGTCCAGTATTTTGTTAACCCTTTATAGGACTACAGGGGCATTTTTCTTTTATCCATCTAAGAACTCTGATCGTTTATTTGTAGAATGCCGTGAATTGAAGACTTGCTCCTCTATCCTTGCTTAAAGTATTGAAAGGTGCTCCTTTAGCAAATGGAGAGGTTGAAGTTGAGATGCCGATATGAACCTGTGTTCACTGAGATCCTGTGGAAGCATGTTTGCTTCTTTTGGTGATAATTGCAGTGCCCCAAGATGCATGAAGCACAAGATATTGTTTACGAATTACAACAACAAAATTTACATTTATATAGCGGCCTTCACGCGGGGCAGTGACTCGGAGCACTCGACAGTGTTGGAGCCTGATGCCGAGCCGGGTGGAGTGAGGAGGTGACCGTAAGCACGGTTGAAGAGGAGGGTCTTCACTCGTGATCTAAAATGGAGAGAGCAAAGCGGAGGGGAGCTTTGGGACATAAAGCTTCGGGACATAAAATCTGAAAGCGCAGCTGTTGATGGTGGAGCAGAGGGGATGAGGGACAAAGAGGCCAGAGCCAGTCGAGGGAAGGCAGGGGATAGTGGAGTGGGGAGAAAGCAGGTCAGAAAGGTAAGGAGGTGCCAAGGCATGAAGGGATTTGTAGTGGAGCGAGAGGATCTTGAAATTGATCCGTTGTGATAGGGAGCCAGAAGAGCCTGTCGAGGAATGGGGGATGTGGAGCTCAGTGTGGGTGAAAATATGAGTGGTGGAGTTCGGATTCAGTTGTCGTTTGTGGGTGGTGGAGCTGGGGAGAACAGCGAGGAGGGCATTGGAGTAGTCGAGGCTGGAGCGTTTTGCACATCAGAGGAACATAGTGCCATGCTGTAAGATGGTGCATGTTTGTTTTCTCCTCCATTAAGTTCTTAATTTGAGCCCTACTGCCTTTGAATGGGTGGGGAGTGATCGGCAGGGGTGGGGAAAGGACAATCTGTCTACTGCACTGCTATCATGTGAGCATGCTGTTTGCACACTTTGTAAATACATCCTATTAATAATAATATTTGCATTTAATATAGCGCCTTATCACATCTTCGAGACGTCTCAAAGCGCTTCACAGAATATACTGTAAAGTGAATTCACTGTTTATTCTATGGGTGAAAAGTGGGAGCCAATTTCACGCACAGCAGCGTCTCACAAGCAATCGTGGATTGAGTGACCAAATTATTATTATTTTAAATTATTTTGAGGGGGATTATTACCCCCATAAAAGTGATCTGCCAATCGACTAACAACCGGGTTCCTACTTACTGCTAGGTAAACAGAGGTGTGTGGAATAAGGAAATTTGCCTAATGTTTTGCCCGGCCCAGGAATCGAACCCAGATACTCTCGCTTGTGAGTCGAGTGCTCTAACCAATACACTAAAGTTCTCCACCATATATTGAAGTTGCAATATGCCTGCAGCAGTTTGAGGTTCTGAAATGTTTCCATTAAAATAGGCTATTAAACTAAATAAGTCTGATCATTTTAGGAGATCCCTGTGTTTTTGTGGCCCTAATTTTAAGCTTTCGAACAAGACGTTTAATCTATAAGCACAGCTGAGCTTTGTGTTGACTCTGCAACAATGGTGAAAATTAGAGGACGCTCCACAAAACAACAAATTGCATTTATACAGCGCTTTTCAAGTCAGGAGGACATGGCAAGGTTCTGGACAGTCAAGGGTTTGCAACCTAAGCTGGGGGTTGGATTTGAGAGAGATGGAGACCAAGGCAGGTTGGGAGTGACGGGGAAAGATGACCAAAGGCGCGGTCAAAGAGGGACTCTGAGATAGTCATTTATATACACTTGTATTTTTAAATATTTTTTCTTCTCAAGGTCAGGAATATCGGTATTCATAAATGTTTATTCAATATCAGCACTGAAGCTTGGTCAACTATGAACACTATATCCCTTACTCACAATGTATCTTTCTTCCATCTCCCACATTCACTGTCCATATGGCTTATGTAAGACTGACCATTAAGTGCTTATTTCTGTGTAAACATCAACAACAACAACTTGCACTTATATAGTGCCCTCCACGCAAGGTAGCATCTCAGAGCGCTTAACAGTTGGTGGAGCCTGACTCCGAGCCAGGGGGAGGGGAGGTGGCTGTAAGCACAGTCGAATAGGAAAGTTTTCAGGTGGGACTTGAAAAAGGGGAGAGATGGGGCAAGGTGGAGGGATTGAGGAAGAGTGTTCCAGAGTTTTGGGGCGTAGTGGCTGAAAGCACGACCTCCAATAGTGGGGCGGAGGGTGCGAGGGAGGAACAGGAGGCCAGTGCCAGTCGAGCGGAGGCACCGGGTGGTGGAGTGAGGAGGTCGGAGAGGTAGGGAGGTGCCAGAGAGTGAATAGATTTGAACACGAGAGTGAGGATCTTGAAGTCAATCCGTTCAGTGATGGTTAGCCAGTGGAGACTGGCCAGAACTGGTGAGATGTGGGTATTGAGTTTGGTCTGGGTCAGTATGTGGGTGGCAGTTTTGAACAAGCTGGATCTTGTGAATGGTGGAGCTGGGGAGACCAAAGAGAAGTGGGTTGGAGTAATCCAAGTGGGAGGTGACAAACGTATGCATGAGGGTTTCGGCAGCGTTTGGAGTAAGGCGGGCAATGTGATGGAGGTGGAAGAAAGCCGTCCTGGGCAGGGACCGGATGTGGGGGAGGAAAGACAGTTGGGGGTCGAACTGGACGCCTAGGATGTGCACTGGTTCGGTGAGTCTGAGGGAGAGCCCAGGGAGGTTGAGGAGTTTAGATCTGCAGGAGTGAAGATGTTGACAGGAGCCAAGGAGTATGGCTTCCGTTTTGTCCATATTTAGCTCAGGAAGTTTAAACTCATTCAGGCCCTGTTGTCTGCCAGACAAGCTGATAGAACATTGGCGGATCTGCAATTGGTACTGGAGGAGGCAAAGCAGATTTGTGTGTCATCCGCATACAGAGGGAGCATATAGATCAAGAAAAGAAGAGGGCCAAGGATGGAGCCCTGGGTACCCCGCAGGTGACTGGGTGAGGGTGGGAGGAGAAACCATTTGCTGAGATGAAATGGGGGCGGTTGGTTAAGTAGGACTCGAACTATACGAGTGCGGTCCCACTAAGGTGGATGAGGGAGGAGAGCCGATGGAGGAGGATGGCGTGGTCGACTGAGAGATCCAGGAAAACGAGGAGGCAGAGGGAGCCCTGGTCACAGATAGAGAGAATGTCGTTTGTGACTTTGATAAGCGCTGTCTCTGCTGTGGAGAGGGTGAAAACCAGACTGCAGGGGCTCGAGGAGGGAGTGGAGAGAGAGGTGTGACCGAAGTTGACCTGCAACAATGCGTTCCAGGACTTTAGGAAGGAAGGGTAGGTTGGAGATGGGATGGTAGTGTGAGAGATTAGAGGGATCAAGGGTGCGCTTTTTGAGGAGGGGTGTGATTACAGCGGGTTTCAGGGTGAGTGGAACGGAGCCTGAGGAGAGAGACTGGTTGACCGTGTCGGCCAGCAGGGGGGAGAGAAGGGGGGAGTTGAGTGACCAGCAGCTGGGTGAGAAGGGGGTCGAGGCAGCAGGTGGTGAACTTCATCCGGGTGATCCAGGTAAAATGATTGAGACACTCTGCTGTGGAGCCATTCGGATAAGACTTCTCTAAGAACCCTTAAAGCTTAAAGCCGTCACAGAGGGAGAAATAGAGACCTTCAACCCCTCATTCTGGATTTGATTCAAACTCATACCCAAGAAGTGAAAGGAAAGTGTGTTTGCCTACAACCACCCAGATGTCAGTGTCATTTCCAGATGGGCAGTTCAATGCAACAACTTGCACTTATATAGCGCCCTCCAACACAGGGTAGCGTCTCAGAGCGCTTCCTTAGTCTTCTGGGAAGTTATCTGTTTAGCAGCTGTTAGGTCTTTTTGAGGTTCAAACCATTGATAGGCAAAAAAATGATTTGGTTGGATTGTGAGCTGTTTCTAGGGGTATATTTTATATTTATATTTTACATTCTCCAAAATATCGATCCTTATACAAGTACAACATATTGTGCTGTTTTGGTTCAGGGATGTTATGGTCAATTTGTAGCAGCAAAACAGCTGCTCTGTCTGAGATCAGCTAATCCAACCATCTTGTGTGTGAGGATAGAATTGACCTATGCAGCAAAACCCTCCATGATCAAATCGCTTGCAGACACTTGCTGTTTGGGATCAGACATGAAGAATGATAACTTGTCAAGTTCCAGAGTGCTGGTAACACTCCTGGGACCAAACCAGGCAAAATCCAGCATCTTCAGGACAAGAGAAGAGGAAACGATTGACCAAAAGTAATGAGCAGTGGCTTGAGAACAGTCTTCCANTTTTTTTTGCAGCATAAGTTGATGACTGTTGATTTGCCAGTCGGAGATTGTTCAAATGTCAAAGGAGTATGAATTGCAATGCCTTCACTTCTCCAGATCAGCCAACAATTTAGAAAAAACTCTGCTGCCCTCTCAGATGCACAAACAGATGCATGTCGCTAATTTGGGGAGTTTTAAAAAAAAATCAAGTTAATATCTCATCCAAGACTGCGCCTATTGTTTGTGTGTGAGAGAGGTGAATGTTTCATGAGTGTGTGTATAGTAGATCATGTTAATTCAAATAATTGTCATTCATGGATTTCATTGTGATCATGGGTATTTTCAAGGGATATTTAGAATAATACAGAAGCATGACAGAGCAACTAATATCAATGAGATTATTCCTGTATTGCATTGGTGGGCTGACTCGGGTTTTATACAATAATTGGATTGCTGGATTTGAGACTAGATCACAGCATTACACGGTTTAGATTATGTAGGTGCTGAGCAATGTGAACCATCTCCTGATAGCATTAGTTTGTTAGACTCAGTGGAGGTGGAGTGATAGCTCTGGAAGCCTTGTGGGTTGGTGAGCCGCACAGTTGCTATGGTGTGTTGCTAAGATTCTCTGTGGCCCTACAAAAGACCTATTACATGGGTGCTGAGGTCACTTGCATGTTCTATAAAGAGAATTTACGTAAATCTCTATATTTAGGAATGAACATAAATGATATTGAATGGGTTGTTGAATGCAAATACTTAGTTCAGTAAGATTTTGTGAGATTTACTGACTGACCGTGCATAGCATCCCCTTTGTTTACTGCGTACACGTTGAGAATATTTTTCCTCCAATAAAAGCAACTGGTTCTGAACATCCTATGAACATTGTGTTCTATCCTTTGGACAGATTTGGGTCTCTCTCCTCATCTGACGGCTCTGATGGCTGGTGGACAACCACTGGGACACAGCAGCAGTACAGGAGACACTGGATTCAGTTTGTCTCAAGACTCAGGTAATTGTTGCTTCCACTTCTCTTGGCTATTGCTGGTGATCTTTAAATGAATCAATCTACTTTCTTGCAGCAGAAAATTAAACATGGAGGATAATGAAATATAGCCTTATGTGAAAACTCATCAAAGTCTTCTGTCAAAACCACTTGGAAAGTGGGCATCAATATAAATGTGGTATTTTGAATTTCCATTGTTGCTAATTGCTTTCTGTCTATTTAAATGGAGTTCTACATTGTAGAAAGCACAACTTTGAAATGTATCCTCCCTTGTGTGGATTTTGATTCATTTTCTGATGTCATTGTCTAATTTAGCTGTATGATCAGTAGTAATTACAGTTGAATTGCCTGAACCTGGAGCACTTTGAGGCAGAAGCTCTGTTGTCACCCAGTGTCAATGCTGACAAATGCTGTTTGAGCACAAGTAGTGTTAGCCATGAAATTTTTAATGTTGTTTTTCCTCCAGTGTATGTCACTGCTTATTTAATCTGTGTTAACTTGTACTATCAATACTAAAAGACTGTATGGGAAGATTACTCTACCAGTATCTCCTCAACAGGATGTCTACTTTTATTTTCCTACGAACTTCAAATGTCAGTGCTCCCAGGCAAAGGTCATTCCATTGCCAACCCCAATGGGAACCATCACTGTTAATACAGTATAAAATGACATTTGCCTTGGACTTTCAAAATCATTAAAAAAAACTCATTTCATCTGAGCATTCACGTTGGAAACATTGACACACACATCAGGCAATCCGATACTATTGCATTTTGTATTACTCGATACAACAAAATATATGTACATATATTGACTATGTTCCTTGTTGTACCAGTGTGTTCTTATAATCAAATACCAATTGATCTAATCACAATATTTCAGGCACTGATGTAATGCTGTTAGAGGATTTCACTTCAGATGGGTCTCATTTCTCTCATCACGGCAACTGCTCAAATCGGAGGCGAAGTTCTGGGACAATTGATGAACTCCCAGAACCACAAGGTATGGGAATGTTTTATAGTATCTTACATGAAAGCATTTCATAGTATTTCCCAAGATATTAGTCTACTGTCAAGTGTATTGTTTTTGTAGGAATTGTGTGAGTCTTTAGCACCTGCAAAATCCAACAGACAGGAATAAGGTGAATGACCAAATAATCTGTTGTACATTGGGAAAGACTTCCTCGTCTTTTAGAATAGTATCATGAGATCCTTAACATCCACCTGTACAGGGAGATGAGACAAAGGATGACCCTCTGACAATGCAGAGCTCCCCTAGTAGTTTACTGGATTGTCAGCTACACTGTAAATATCAACATAGGACTTGAACCTTCTGACCCAATCTAATATCAGGCCTCATGAATAACCTGCTTTTGGTTTCCTGCAGTCTAGGTACTGTATTTTATATGGTTTGATAAATTCAATGGAAACTTTCCACAAGTTTTTTTAAAAAATGACACTTTAAAAGGAATGCCAATCTTGTGCTTTCTTCATGTTGGAGGTTACTGAGGTCCCTTGATTCTCTGTCTGATACATCAGCCCAATCCATTATGTCTTCATCTTCTTCTCTGCCTGCTTATTGATCTGTTTGCATCCAATATTTTCAGACAGTAGTAGCACAACACAATGCAACTCATTAGTGAGGGCACCTGAAAAACATATGCAATCTTTTTTCTTTCCTTTGACAGCCTTTCTGCTAGTGATACAAGTGAATAAATCCATTTGCTGCTGTGAAATTTTTTTGATCATCTCCAATTCTGTTCTTGTGCAGAAGAAGCTGACCAGCCTGATGTCATGCAAATCAAAGCAGATGTTCACAAATCTCTGGACAGTTTTGCCTCCAGTTTGGCCAAAGCTATTGAAACTGATGCCAAAATTAGCCTCTTTGGAGAGAGCAGTTTGTCTGGAGATTTATTTACCGTAATCACAGGTGTTCCTGGGGGGACCGGAACCCAGAGAGGAACAAGAGTCTCTGCAGGTCAGAGAATGAGATTGGAGAGTATTGATGAAGGAATAGTTCATGATGGCACAGAAGAAAATGTTTGAGAGGACCAAAAGATGCGCTTACCATATGGAAAAGACATGGCATTAACCTCTACTTCACCATCAATGCTAAAGAGATCCACTCGTATGCTTCAGTCTGCTGTACACTTGTTTAATTATTGATATAGACTAGGAAATGACTGTAAAACAATTCAGATTTAGATAGTGCACTGAAAGGTTGGAAAAACCAAAGAGAGTGTGTTTACAGCTATCATCAGTGAATATCTTCAAGTTATTTCCTGTAATTTAGTTCAATGTATAGACAAAGCTACTTTGACAGAAAAAAATTGAGAAGGTTGGTAATGTGCCAATTCTGAAGTTTCTTCATGCTCCTTACCTCCAGTGGTATTCTGTGCTTGATGGATTATTGATGTCCTGTTCAGTGCACGATTGATGCAGTAAGAATTGTTGTTACTCTGCTAGAGTAGTACCCACATGTCACTCTACAAAGGTTTCTCCATAAACTGGTGGGAGATGGGTTGCTTCACTTCGTTCCAGTCAATAGTAATGCAGAAAATCTTAAAAGCATGAGAGATGGGGGTGGTAAGGAATAAATTGAGAACAAAAATTGTGTGGCTCAGATTAAAGATAAAGGGTGGAAGCAATACCAATTTAAGATTAGTCAATTAGAAGTGAGGGAGAGCATTTCTGGTCTATCGGCACGTGCCCGCTCACTGTCTTAATACAGAAATTCAGATTTTTCTAACTGAGACAAACATTCAAGAAGGCAATGAGCAAATGCTTCATTTTTAGTAGTAGTGAATATTATTGGATGGTTATGGAAAGTTGTAGAGTCCATAGGTTTCCACTACATGCAGCTCAGAACACAAGGATTACAACATTTAAATTATAGCTCTTGAATATAGAAATGTGTCCTTGTGGTGTTTTGCAGGCACTCAGTATCAAGTGTCTAGTTTACTTATTTCCAAACCATGTGCTACTCTGCAGGGCTATTTTTTTCAAGTGTGTATTGTAGTTCATAAATAAGGATGATCATGTGCTACTAAAGTAAATGTATGTGAGAATTTTAGTCAATTAGAACAAATGGAATTTGTCACCATCTTTTATATTAAAATAAACTTTTGAAAGTTATAGAAATGTTCATTCAGATGTTGTATCTATTAAAAAGATTTGATTTTTTTTGATGCCATTAATTCAGCTTTCCACCTGCTAGCTCCCAAGATTTGTGGGTGTGAATAACCCCTTTCTGGTGCCTTTTTCCACAGCCATCTTAATTCAAACTCAGCAGACGTTTTGACATCTAGGGGTATTACATGTACCAAGGCAAAAAAATTGAAGTACTTAGTTTCAGTTATAATGGGTGAATATCATAGTTTTTGTACACAATACATGCTTGGCAAGATTTACACAAAATGGTGTCGGACAGGAGGCTGGCGTTGTGAGGACAGCCCCAAACAGTATTGCAAAAACAAGTGAAAAAAGAAAACGTTTTTTGCAATCCAGATAGGTGGGAACCACAGGGTGCGACTGGAGCAGTGCAGGGAGCCTGGAGCTTTTGGGCTCAAGGCCTCCCGCGTTGGGTGTGCTTGGAGTGGAGACCGAGACTCAGGGGAGACTGAGGTCTGCAGGCGAGGAGCTCTCTAGGGCTCACGGCCTCCCACAGTAGGTGCTTCTGGAGTGGGGATCGAGGACAACACTGGCATAGGGCCTGAAGCACCACCCCAACAGGAACTAGATCCAACGTGGAGACCAAGGCCTACCTACCGGCAGTGCATAGCCAACTCGGGATCCGTAGCCTCCGCTGGCCCAGGCGCCAACACAGCCATTTCAGAATTCAACGAATCACCAGTCGACTGCTGCACGACATGACTTCCGCCCGCCACATTCAAAACTCTGAGACTAGATTCACGATGACTATCGCACCCTCCTTCCCCATGACAGCAGACTGACCATGCTGACCGCCTCACCGCCCCTAGACTCGGGTGCATACTTTGGCTGCTGCCACTGACCCAAGCTGCTTCTCCCAAAAATGCTTCCACCCGGTCCCCCACCCTCCACTACTCCCGCTCAACCCTTCTCTCTCCCCGCCCTCCTCGCCTCCTATCCCTGCTCGACCCTCTCACTGCGTCCTTCTGCCCTAGCCTGCGAATCCTCCATCATGCCGACCGTGGCAGACGCTGCTGTTGTCGAACAGGCAGCCACTCTAACTGCCCCACCTCCGGCACAAAGCTCTTCAGATCTCCTGGACATCTGCTGCCTTCAACATCGTTGACCACTATCCTTCTCCACCACCTCTCCTCTCACCCTTCATGGTTCAGTCCTTGAATGGTTCAGATCCTACCTCTCACACCACGTTCACGGCTTCTCCTCTTCGTCGCATGCGGAGTTCCTCAGGGCTCTGTCCTTGGAAGATTCCCTCGTCTTCAATGTCTACGTGCTCCCTATTGGTGACATCATCTGCAGACATGAGGTCAACTTCCCACATGTATGCAGATGACACCCAACTCTATCTCTCTGCCTCCACCCTTGACTCCAGGACCACTGCTGTCCTGACAGAATGTCTATCAGACATCATGACCTGGATGAGAGCTAACTTTCTACAGTTGAAAGTCATAAAGACCGAGGCCCACCTGATTTGCTCCCGCCAGCACCTCCACACTTCAGGCACTGACAGCATCACCATCCATGGTTGCACACTCCACCTTACTGAGCCAGTCCAGAACCTTGGGGTCTTGTTTGACCCTCAACTATTCTTCCTACTCCACATCCATGCCATCACCCTCTCTACCTTTCCCCACTTCCACAACCTCACCCGGCTCTGCCACTGTCTCACACAGCAAGTCACCGAAACCCTCATACATGCATTCATAACATCGAGGCTCGACTATGCAAATTCCCTGCTTGTCGGCTTCCCCAACTCCTCCCTCCATAGGCTGCAGGTCACCCAGAACTCTGCAGCCCGTGTCCTCTCCCGCACCAGGCTCCGCGACCCTATCACCCCCATCCTCCACTGGCTTCCCATTACACAGAGGATGCAGTTCAAGATCCTGGTCCTCACCTTAATGGCTTTGCTTCCCCCTACCGCTGCCATCTTCTAACCCTCCACCAATCTGCCCGCTCCGCTCCAGCCTGCTTCAGGTCCCCCACCTCGCCTGCGCCACCATTGGTGAGCGAGCCTTCTGCCACTCTGCCCCCCCCATGTAGGACTCCATCCCGCAGTCCCTCCATCTTGCCTCCTTCAAGACCTGTCTCAAGACCCTCCTCTTCGACCATGCCTTTGGTCACCCTCCTTCTCCCTGATCCTAACCCCCAGCTCGGGTCCGAAACATTGATTGTTCTGCACCTTGGGATGTCCTCCCAACGTGAAAGGCTCTATTCAAATGTAATTTTGCTGTTCTTGCACAAAAATGACTTTGGAGTAGGATTGGAAGTATCAATCTACTATGACATCTTCCTCCATTTGTGAAAAAAGATTTTAAAATGCCCTTTTTTGTCCATTTATTGGAAAAAAATTTAGACACCACTGCTCTTAAACCATTTAGAAGTAAAACAAATCCTGAAATGTGTGTTCACCCTGAATATGTGCATACACACAAAACATGGAGAAAACCACTTTCTTTTTAAAACAACCAATGTTTTAATGAAAAAGCTTTTTTTTTTAATCAGTGTACATGCATAACAGCAGGTATCGAAAGGTTTCACCTTTACCCTCCTTTCTAGTGTTTAATAAATCTTCACACTCTTAACACTGATCCAAGCACATGAATTTGCACGTTAGAGAATATATTGCACTTGAAACCTCCAAGCAACTCTCATCCACAAAACATAATAATTGAAACACCTCACTTATTCTTTGCCTCCTTCCTCTTCCTAATTCATGCACACATTTTCCACCAAGAAAATTTCATATTAAAGTTAGTTTTCAGAAAGAAAAGGAACTAAAATAACACTAAGGCTTTGTAGGGAAAATATACTGAATTTTCTGTTATACAAACTTCTTGATGCTTTTTTGTGCTTGCGGCCTGCAAATCAGTTATTCATCCTCTTCATTCTCTTGCCCAGACCCTTCTGAACGGTCACCTTCTAACCGATCTGTGCAACAGAGAACAGATAGTAACAATATACTACTCAAAATTATCTTAGGTGCTAATCCAGAAACACTCAGAATTAAAAAGGTTAATGCTGCTTTTATACGTATTTTTAATTCCAGTTAGCTACCCAATTTGAAGGTTTTTTTTAAGGGTCTACAACCATAATTGAGCTACAACCATAATCTATAGCAGTGGAAGGTGCAGAAGAAAACTAATTTGAAAAATTCCTGACATTAGACAGATGAGAAAATTAGTAATTCAAAAAGTGAAATACAGAGAAATTTAATTTTACTTTTAATTGCTAATTTTTCCTTCTCTGGGATAATGCACCATTCTCTGAGTCAAGGAGGATAGGGTGGACAGGTGAAGGTTGACCACGCAACTGTTTCCAAAGTGTAGTAATAAGATACTATTAGAGAACTGAATAGTCTAGTACTTGTGCTATGAAGTGCAGCAACACTTACCAGTTCTAATGTGATTGAGTGAAGCCAACATTCTGAGCATAAAAGATGCTGGGACTGTGATGGTGTTCCTGGTTTCTTCCAACATCAATTCATTGCGACTTATCACCTATCATTTATAAAAGGAGGAAGCCATTTGTAGTACTTAAAGCTTTTTTTTGGTTATGAAGGAAATGTTTACATTGAATTTAAGTTAGCAGAAGTCAGCAGAAGCCCACAGGGGCTGTTCTATGCAACCGCTGTTCCTTGCAATTTTGATACAATTTCAAATAATGAAAGGACTTAAAGGAATAATTCAAATGAACGCATACCTTGAAAAATAGGCAGGTTTCATTTTATATAGTCCTAATAATATGAATGTATTATCACGATAAATAGATTGCTTGTAAAATATTGTCTATTTGAGCCAGAAGACAAAGTCTAGTAATTGCATTTGAGATCACATCGAGACATCTCAAAGAGCTTCACAGGATTTTACTGTAAATTAAAGTAATGACTATTTTGTGGGCAAAACGCAGTAGCCAGTTGTGCACAGCAATGTCCCACAAACAGCCATGGAGTGAGCCACAGAGAGTTTTATTTGGAAGATTATTGGGCAGGACACCAAGAGAAACTCCCTTATTTTTTTTGAATGGTGCCATGGGATCTTCTTGTCCACCTGAACAGGCAGATGGGACCTTGGTTTAATGTCTCATCCGAAGTAAGCCAACATTATTAATGTATTATAAGAATATAAGAAATGCTAGATGAAAAAAGACCAAGGTCCATCTAGTTTGCCTTCCACCTTCCTGGTGGTCACATGCATATATGTCCAAACTACCTATGTACTATATCCCATGTTATTTCCTAAAAGAAAACTAATCTATGTTTGAAAGAATCAACACTTCCTACTTCAATCATCTCCCTAGGAAGCCTGTTCCACAGGTTCACTATTCACTCACTGAAATAGTGTTTGCATAGATTCATTCTGAATTTACCCCCTTTCAATCGCAGCCTGTGTTCTCTGATTTTACTATGCTGGAACGTTGAAACAGTCCGTCGTGATCTTTATCGTCTCGCCCCTTTAGAATCTTAAAGACAGCAATGTTGTTGAATCTGTGCTTTGTTATACTATACTACGTTCCAAGAATACCAGCAATTTGTGAAATACATCTAGATGTAGATCTGTTTACAGTGGCAGCATGGTGCAGGATATGTGATCATTAGCCCAAGTGGGATGGAACTCATGCTAACAAGCCCTCCTCCTGTTGAGATACTGATCTCAGCTTTGTTGTCATGATCCTATGTCCTTTGCTGAAGGATGGGGAAATTGAAGGGAGAACTATCACAAGCCTAGTTGCTGGTTGCAGAGTAGCACTGCTGGATGCCTGGGAGCAAGTGAAAACCTAACAGGATAGATTTCTGATGGTGCCAGTCTGGAGTTAGTAAGAATGGTTTCAGAGAGAAAACAAACGTCTAAAAAAAAGAAAATTGCAGAAGGATTTAAAATTTGTGTCCACACCTTTAAAATTATTGTTTAGATTATTGAGCTATTTTCAGCAGTACCAGCTAGCAAATGAGACAATACTTTCAGAAAGTAATTTGTTTTAAATAAGTTTAGAGAAACTAACTATATGCCATCACACTGAATTTCATAAGAATTGCTTCACCTACCAATTTAGAAATGCATATTTTGAAAGTGTTTAAGATAAATAGTAATAAAACAGTTAACATACTTCATCTGCCAGTTTTCTGTCAAAGGCAGGCATACCCTCCAGTGGTGTCCATATCTTGATGTCATAATCTATGCCAGAGGATGCCAGAACTATGAAGAGAAGCAGTAATTACAAACTAATGCACATTCTGAAATAAAGACACCAAACATAACTGTAAACATGGCCTACAACTGAATATTTGGACACAATCAATAAAATATCACAAGCTGCATAATGCATTCTTAACATAATGCATTCTTAACAAACTACATCAGGTACTCCATTCACTTATAGGTGCAGTGCAATGTGCTCTGCTTTGAATTTTTAAACATTTCACTCTAAAGATTTACCCTTTGAACCTTCAGTAAAGGCACATCACATTTCCGTATAACTACTAAAAGGCAATCAGAATTAAATAAATAATGATTATGCTCATATTTAATATTATGCCTACAACATTGAAATATCTAAAATGTTAGATTATTGGCACCCAACAGGTGGGTGTGTGTGTGTGGGGGTTGGGGGGTGGGGGGGAGAAGAGAAGATACCAATTTTATTTGGGGAGCGAACAACTACTTACTTGGATCAAAAGGATGAGGTTGCAGACAGTTTACCACATGGTTGTCAGCTTCCAATAACATCAGTAGCTCAGCTGTCTGCCGATCCCATATGAATATATGACCACAGTCTGAACCACTAATTACATAATAATTACCCCAGAAGTTGGCTTCTTTGATCTGAATCCAAAACAAAGTCAATTATCATTGTGCATCCCTATGGCAAAAAAGCATCCCTTTTACATTTGTTTAGAAAACAAAGCGTTTTAATAATTTGGTTCACCATTGTTCTGGAGTTACGATGCCCTTTGTACACCATTTTTATTGTAGGTTTTCTTATGTTTTGAGCCTCTAGTTCTTCCATTTCATTCTTTTCTTTCCTTCTTCTGAATAACTCCTGGATACGGGCAGCTGCAGAACGCCTGTTTGGCAGGTGGTTGTAATTCAATACAAAAAGTAGAACGAGAAGAAATTAGTTGTTTCAATGCAAAATAAAATAATTATCTTTCTTGGCCTATCTAGCTCATAATTCAAAACAAACTCAAAATTTTTAGAAAATTATGTAATGTAAAACAGACTTATTCTTAACTTTTGAAGGGATATCAGTTCCTGGCTTCATTTAGATAAGTGCAGGAGGATCACTTCAATAATAATCCTTGCATTTGATGTAGCACTCTTCATGTCTTCTAGACGTCTCAGAGGGCTTCACAGAATATACTGTAAAGTGAATTGACTGTATATTTGTGGGCAAAACGCAGCAGCCAATTGTGCACAGCAGCGTCCCACAAACAGTCGTGGATTAAAGTGATTAATTTATTAATTTTTTTTGAGGGATTATTATTAGGCGTGTGGAAACTTGGTTTCACCTTGCCGGGAATCGAACCCAGGTCTCTCGCTTGTGAGCCAAGTGCTCTAACCACTGAGCTACAGGACTCCACGAGTAGCATGTAAAACAGTGTTCTGCACTCCTCTGAATTTCTGGTCCATGTAATGCTATATTTGCACAGTTCCTAGCAGCAAAATCTGGCAGCCTAAACAGCAGTATAATGATATCACATTACAATACTGGAATCCTCTATTGCCCTATTATGCACAATGGACTCTTATAAGAAGCAACGTTTAGTTTTGCCTTTAAAATAAGATGCAATTGGAAGAGAGTTTGAACTGTCCAGTAATTAATTACGTAATAATAATCCTTGCGTTTGATATGCACCTTATCAAGTCTTCGCGATGTCTCAAAGCGCTTCACAGAATATACCACTATCTAGAATACCTGATCGCTGGATCAGACTGTGAGGCAGTGTTTTCAGTAACCGACCTGTTCTCAGTTCTCCAGTCCAATGCACATATTTAAGATCAATGCAGTGATTAACATATATTTTGAGGTAACTCACTGCATTCATCTTAAATATTTTGAGGTAACAATATCACCACTTCAGCCTAGTGAAGAGTACAGAATGAGCTGCCACCAGTTTTAGGATTCAGTTGTCAATTTATAACTGCATTGTTCTGATCTATAATCAATAGTTTTTCGACTTTGTTTAAATATTTAATATTATAAAGACCAAGTATGCATTAGAAAGCAGAATTTTAATATTTTTAACAATTCTAGTTATCACACTACTTGGATATTAATAAAAACCTTCTCAAATCCCCAAACAAGTTACTTTATAGAAGGCAGAATTTGAAAGAGGGTTGGGTCATAAAATCAATACTGTCATTTTCCAGAACCGGGATTGAACAGTAAAACAGATTACAGTATCAAGTGAGGCACTTCATGGTTTTATGCAATACCCAGAAGAATTAAGCAACTAGTCAATACTGTAGTTTCTTTCAAACACAGTATTCTTTCTGTCAATCTTTAATTTTTTTCAATATTTATTTCCCTAAACTTCACATTTTTGTGCATGAGTTAGGACATGTTAAGTAAACAAATGACAGTTTCTTGATTTAATAGCCTAGTGTACAGCCATTCCAGCCCCGCAATCAGAAAACAAAACGTTAGCAGTTCGTGAATTCAAGACGAGGAGATACAAAAGTAAAATGTTGACATGCAATTAAGCAACACATTATAATGTGTCATGCTGGTAAACTGTATACTGCCTTTCTGCTGTAATATACATGATCATGATTAGTGTTATCAATACAGTACAACTGGCACCAATTGTGAACATGACATTGATTGTTATACTGTCATGGGGGAGCTTCAGAAATCAACTACACTGCACTTACTTAGACATTTGCTTTTGAAACAATTGTTCTCTGGCTAAACTGCATATCAAGTTTAAAAATTAACATGATCCTTTAGCAATTAATTTTTTTAATGTATAGGCAGTAATAAGTTTCTGGGAAAACATTTGCTAAATATGTAAACTAAGCTTTCCACTCTTGAAGATTTGTTTTGTGTAGTGTGACTGTTTTCAGTAATAAAACTTCAGCAAAACAATTCTCAGAAGACAAATTTGAACCATCACTGTTTAAGGCTGACATTCGCCTGCTCATAGGTGATAGAAAATGAATTGTAGATATAGTGAAAAGCAAATAAATCCTGTTATCACAACGCAGTAACATTACCACAATTAGGAAAATAAATTCCCATAATAATAATAATCCTTGCATTTGATATAGCGCTTTTCACGTCTTCTACACGTCTCAAAGCGCTTCACAGAATATGCTGTGAAGTGAATTGACCGTATATTTGTGGGCGAAATGTGGCAGCCAATTGTGCACAAGTGTTCTACAATCAGACGTGGATTGAAAATGACCATTTATTATTGTTTTTTGTTTTGGAGGGATTATTATTAGGCGTGCAGAGTAAGGAAACTTGCCCAAGGTTTCGCCCTGCCTGGAATTGAACCCAGGTGTCTTGCTTGCAAGGCGAGTGCTCTAACCACTGAGCTACAGGAATCCACACTTGTAAACACTAAGGTATTTTCTAGTTTAGAGAACAGAAAAGGTCAGTGAAGAGAACTAGGATCCATAAAGCAGAGGGAAACGAGCGGGAATGAAGCCATTACTCTGGGCAATAGTGAGACAGGAAGAGAATAAAATGGAACCGAACAACAAAAGAGAGAATTAGATAAAGTAGCAAAAGAGATTTTCTCTTTCATTGGCTCTGTACAATGGTACATGGTAAAACCTTTATGGGGTAGAGCAACCTGCACCATTCTAACTACGATACTGTTACAGTGAAGACTGATATGGAGGTATATTTGGATGGAAGCTTCCTTCCATACCTATGAAAGTCAAAAATTCACAATGTTTATTTGAGCTTAATTAAAATAATCAGTGACCAAATTTCTACTTAAACAACTTCCACCTAACGGACCAATACTATGTTATTTCAGATTATGTTTAGAGGCAGGGTTGTAGCTGGATTTTATAATAGTTGCAACAAGACTAATATTTCTTGGCAAACCAGCAGTGCCCAGCGGGAATTCTAAATATGCCCATAAAGCACAAGTCTGGGTATACTGTGAATAAATCTTCCAATGTAACCTGAAATATAAATTTTCATTAGCCTGTTAATGTATTTCATGCAAACTGAGTCCAAGGTAACATTAGTATCTTCATTCTATCACTTTTCAGATTAAAACTCAATGATAAAAATTAGAGCAGCACAGCACTATAAATGATATCCATATCACAAAAGAGCACATGCCACAAGCGTAAATGAATGTGTGCAAGGGGCAGTGGGTCAAGATCGACAATGATAACAAATAAATTGACCACCAATCAGGTTTGAAGAGACCGTATTCCTTTTTCCAGGCACATCCTGACCTAAGATGGCCAGTTAATACAGTAGTTAAAAGTTCCTGACTCTACATCACTATTTTCCAAATTTTTCCCCTCCTTTTCTGAGGCTGCATGCCGCAAGACTCGTGCTCTGCTACGATTCTTTGGGTAGCAGCAAATCGCTGAGAGAGCGTTGGCACTATTCATCACAGGTGACCCCGATCATATCTCTACTTAAATACGTCAAAATATACGTGAATGCATAAAAACACGTATTTCATTTCCAAAAGTGTGTTCTAGGTAGTGATCCGGAGTGGGAAACCTGACTTTTTTTCTCCTACCAACAGCAAATGTAACATTTTATCAGTCTTCAATTAATCTATTCCCCCTTTGCACACCAACTTTATTTACCTAGCTTTGTGGAAATGCATCTCCAACAGAGATCAAGAGGGTGAAAAAATATAACAGATACACTGAAAAGAATACGGCGATACCGGAGCCATAGAGGCAGTGTAGAGGAAAGCATCAAGGGTAATCCCCAGACTTAGAGGAATGAACAATGATTGACAAGATAGAGTATTTCAATCTTGAAAAGAGAAGTCTCAGGTGGTTCCTAATAATATCTATCCTTAAATTTCATACAGTGCCTTATCACATCTTTGAGACATCTCAAAGTGCTTCCAAGGATATATTGTAAAGTGGATAGACTGTATTTTGTAGGCAAAACAATAGAGGCATAAGATTTTAAATGGGATTGCAAAAATAAACTCAGAATACCTTCAGATGAGCCAAGGCAGCAGAACAAGAGGATACAGTTTTAGAACTACAAAGGGCAATTTCAGGACAAACAGCAGGAAATGTTTCTTTACCGAGAGGGCAATTACCCAAAGGGTAAGATTGCCAGGATGGTTGTGAATCTTTGAGAATTCTAGTGTCATTTCATAAATCTTTTCTATTAAATGTTCATTATGACATTTTAAGAGTACATTCATTAAAAGATTCATTTTTAAAGGTATTGAAACTTTCTTAATCATCAGTACAATTCCTCTTTCGAGTCA
Source organism: Callorhinchus milii (assembly GCF_018977255.1). NCBI lineage: Eukaryota > Metazoa > Chordata > Chondrichthyes > Chimaeriformes > Callorhinchidae > Callorhinchus > Callorhinchus milii. The sequence continues at coordinate 52,445,915 of NW_024704745.1, forward strand.
TGTACCACTTCCAGATTCCATTAACTACATTTCTTATGAAAATGTGCATAGGCCACAGCTGCAATTGACCCAAAGCATGGTACAAATTGTTTTGAAAGTGCTTCTTAAAATACTCCTACAACTATTAATTAAAAATTATTTTTATAAAATACACACTTGAGATTTTGTATCCTTGCCCCATTCTATTCTTGTCACGATACGTATTACAGTTAACATGATGAGCTACCTACTCCCAGGCATTCATCTACACTATTCTAAAACTGACTAAGGCACATAGGCTAAGGACTGCATATGATTCTTCTATTGATTTTTCTTTTATGAGAAAGCACCAAACTGGTTAGTTTTAACCATCGAGCAATGCTGCAATGGAAGATTGTGCAGAAGTTTAGAATTTTTTCAGTTTGTTTTAAATTGGAAGCTGGTTTTTCCCATAGTTATTTTTAAGAATTTTCCAAAATTCTGCACAATATCAAATTTGAAAACAAGTTTTAAATGCAAGGCCCAGGAGGGCTATTAGGTTGCTGATCTCCATTTAAAGTTAAATTGCTTTGCTATGGAATTCCTGTTCTGAGTTGCAGTTGGCAAATAGTGAGCAAATACTAGGCAACAACCACAGGGAACAAATATGAAACAGATGACAAAGAGAGGGAGACAGGAGGAAGCAAACAGTAATATTACTTGTAAATAAGTTTAAAAAGTTTTCTGTTACACTCAAGTTTAAAACTGAATCTTGGATAGAAGATACAGTATGCAGTCATTAATTGTGGGTTCAAATACTATCAAACAAAATGGTACATCAGTTAAAGGGAAAATCAGTCTTAACCCAATTCCTCGTTACCACAAATCCACACATTAGGCACTATTTAGTAATCATTCTCAGGAAAGGCCAAAGAAAACCTAGAGGTGATCGTGTCATTCTAATGCAATACTAGCGTGATAAAGTTGAGAAAAAAGATTACAGCGATGCATAGGGAGCTCTGCATTATATTTAGTCAAGGAATTTCAATATTAGATGGCTAAGGATATTTGCATTGAGCAAAAGTAGGAAAACGGTCATATTTTCTTTTCATCTTAATGAGCACACATGCAGGAAACAGAAGGAGAACCGTCTCTTCAAGGGTCATCAGTTATGAGAAAAATGTGGTTTCAACTGATAACAATAACTGTTAACTGCAAAATGAAGGACCAGTAATTCCAATCTTCAGTACTGTTAAGTAGATAGAATTACCTCATTCTATCACCCACTGCCATTCCTCTGAAAGTAAATCTATCAAGGAGAAAAAGAATAAGGGCTCAGGTTATACACATGAGCAGCCTTAGATGTCATAATGCTGAGACCACATATACAGCACTCTCTCAACATCATGGAACAAAACATTTTGATAAGTTCCATATTGTATAATCATTGTTAATAAGGAGTCCCGACAACCCATCTCCTATGGCATCTGTAATGCTTTGGAGTAAGCTACCACAACTTGAATTTGATCCTAAAGGACAGGAAATATGCTTCCTATAGTGAAATGGTGAAAAATATTCCGGTTTAATTTACAATGTCATATCCTTGTCTTTTCTTACAGCTTTAAACAAATGCACAGCCCAAACGTGATAGATGTACAATCTCTTATAATCATAGCATGCTGACTGACAGCTACAAAATGTTAATCCTGTTCTATTCAGCCGAACAATGATAAGATTAGTTTGAAAGATTTGGAGGGAAAGACGAGGAACAATCACTGCAACAGCCATAGAATTCAGAATATAATATGCTCAGCAGCATGCCATTAGCTGTTTAAGGACAAATTCTGAGTCCATATTTGGTCCTTATCTCTATAAACTGAATATAGTGATTACATTTAAACTTTTTAAAAAATTCATCCTTTAAATACTGAGAATAATGAGCAAGCAATATCTCCTCCAGTGCTGAATTTCTTCCAAAATACAAGTTACCAACTAAGTGTATGATCTACAGCATGCTATAACATGGCATCATTTCATGTGGTGAAAGCAATGGAATAAAAAGATTAGTTTACCTACCTTTAGATGATATTGCCCATTACAATACAGAAACAGTTCAATCCTCCAATGAGGGAAAAGTAAAAATCATGAAGCCATTTTCTCTTGAAGACTTTTTAATCTTCCTGTACCCAAACAAACTACTTACTAGTTCCTTTTTCATGAAAACTAAGAGAAATTATGTATTCATTTGTTTTAAGCAAGCAGACCTACATAAGAGGAGGGCAAGAGTACAACATAGAAATGGAAGCAAAATGATGGGCATTCTAAGAATGTGGAAACTTCTACCCAAGGTAGGTAATTTAACTTCTTCATTTTGTTTCAAAAGTTAATTAATCCTCTAAGAGGACCAGGGTACAATGTTTGATCTGTGCCAATGTCAAACATTGGTGGATTGAGTGCTTCCTTAACAAACTGCTACGTGCAAGTGTTGGGGCTCACCTTGTAAATTCTGCATATTGTAAGAAATATTGTAGTCCAAATTATAGTTAAGACTTTCATCAAATGTGATTAACTCTTCAATACAGAATGTATTCTGGAATCAATTCGTCAAATTGTTTAGGGAATGTGTAATGTACCCGCAGGCAACTAATAAAGTCAGGTATCCTCACATCAGAACCTATACTTCAACTTGCAAGTGAATAACTAGCAGGGATATAAATGTGCTAAATGATATAGATTTCTGAAATTACCTTGTAGAGGAAATGTGGGAGGTGGTGCTCAATCATTAAACCAACTCAAATAAGGATAATTAAAAACAAAAGCAGTTATTTGCTGACACTAAATCCATGGAAATACTTATTTTCCAAGTTTGAAAAAGAAAATTGCTTAAAGCTGTTGGTTCAAAAATTAGATACACAAGTTATTGCAACATTAAGATCAAACCAAACTCTAAATGAAAAGCAGGGTTTTCGAGAATCTTCATAAGAAAATTACAGGGTGTTATCTTACAGGTAAGTTCTAAATGGGAATAATACCTGCATTTGATATAGCGCCTTATCACATCTTTGAGACATCTCAAAGCGCTTCACAGAACATACTGTAAAGTGAATTGACTATATTTTGTGGGATGGAGTATACAGAAGTGGGTGCAGGCCATAGAGTAAACGTAAGCCCTTGTCCAGGAAGATTTGCAAGTGTTCAGGAATAAATAAAAACACAAACAACAATCTTGAACTTGCTCTCAAGCCACCGCAAGGCAAAAAATGTTCCAAGCTCAAATCAGGCTTTAAGGAATATGTAATTGCTCTTGACCAGTACACAAGACAGAACTCGGCTCATTCTGTTTGGATATCTTGAAGGATCATTGGGTAATGAAGAAAAGGGTACAGGAATTTTCCTTGCCCAAATTATAAAGCAACATTACTGTCGTCCTGAATTAGTGAACAGAATTCTTCAGTTTTGTAATCAGAGCAGAGTGGTCTGCAAAATACCACAAATGCAACTGTGAGATCCCAGTCAGAGAGATATGAAACTTGCAAATGCACACATTTGGACCAATTAATTTTGTAGTCGACTATCATGTATGCACCACATGCCCTGGAAAGTATAATATTTTCTTTTCCAAGTACAAATGTGTAGAGCTTTCTCCAGGTTGAACAAAACTCTTACACTACAATGGAGTTTTTCACAAAATTGAATGATTGCAAGGATATCATGTGACACGAGAATGCCATTGGATTTGTCCATTATTTGTCCATTATGGCTGGAGCTAAATTTCAGCCCTTCCACGTGGAACATATAGCTAATGGAATGGATTATCAAGGAACACTGGTTGACATGCTGCTAAATTCTATTACTTAGCAGCACTTGGCTCAGCAGAAATGCTTAGCAGCAAAACTACCGCTGTTGTATTCAAATAATGAAGTAAGCTCTTCTGCTCTTCTCAGACACTTGGTAGACTCAATTGATAGATTGTTGTGTCTTGACCGTCTCAAATGAGAAATCATATCTAATAAGATACAGAAATAATCGAATGAAGCTTCAATAATGAACCAAGACAATAAATTAATCTCCCAGCCTAATCTTTAAAAGTACAATACATATGAAAACACTGGCACTGTGAATGATTCAATTGAGAAGAATCCATGTATACATCAAAGACTGGGTGCCAGAGAAATGCTTTTTCACCCGAGTGGACATGACTGGTCGCAGAACAATAATAATAATCCTTGCATTTGATTTGGCGCCTAATCACATCTTTGAGACATCTTAAAGCGCTTCACAGAATAAAGTAAATTGACTGTATATTTTGTAGGCGAAGGATAGTAAACAACAGTACATTTGTATAGTGCTTTTCACATCGGGAGGACATCCCAAAGCGCTGGACAGTCAGCGTTTCGGACCCGAACTGGGGGTCAGGATTAGGGAGGGTGAGGGGTGGGGGGGGGGGCGATCGAAACCATGGTCGAAGAGGAGATTAAACTACTTCATACAATATATTGAGCTTCAAAATTAGTGTTTATGCCATGTTGCTCAGCAATACCAGACAGCCTATTAGTACTAAGGAAATCAAGTAAAATTGCTTTAACCATTTCTTGAGGAGCTTAATCCTCTCTTCTGGCAATACACAATACAGATAATATCTTAGTCAGTCTCTACAACTGCTCTGGTCAAAAGACATCTCCCTAAAGTGCAATTGTCGGGACTGTAAGTGAGGTTAGCTCCTGGTGCAGGGTGAAGATCCAGACCATATTGTTTCCAGAAGGCTTACTTTCCATGTTTAAGCCTTTCTAACATTTTGAAGCAATAAAGAGATGCTTCAAGGTAGTGTTGTTTGAAAGGTGGTGTCAGTAAGTATCATGTCTTTCCAAGGCTGGGTAGGTCCTGTGAGAAATGGCAAACCTTAAAACCCAGCAAAGGCATATTGTAATGTTGAAACAAAGAACTTGCTGTTTTCCAAGTGAAGTATGCAGATCAAATAGTCAAAGAAAGACTATTTCTGGCTTACAACCCTAAATATTCCAAACTTTCCAACTACCTATCTAAATAGGTCAAAATAACATCAAGACAAAGACATATTAAAATTCTACAAATAGAGAAACTCTTCCTCTCATTCACTAGCAGACAATAATAAATACTTGCATTTGATATAGCACTTTCACATCTTTGAGACATCTCAAAGCGGTTTAGAGATACAGTGGCAAGTAACCAGAGTAGAAGGATTTATATAGGCGCAAGAAGGGGAGATTATGTGACTTACCCTGAGGTATATTTAAAACTTCAAAAGATAGTGTCCTTCTGATTTCTGTCACTGGATGATTGGGCTGTTCCTGTAGTGTGTGGAGGAGGAAGCAACTTATTCCCTTATATCACAATTCTAGGATCAATTATTAACAATCATCAGGTTGGTACCAATTGTAGCTCAACGAGCCAAATATCTTCCTTTCCTGCAATTTCTAGTGTTCTACAAGGAGAAGAAACAACTTTTGAAATAACTCCTGCACATTTGTTCTCATCAAGGTGAATAATGTAACCATTTTCTACTTTTGGCACACAGTCAGCATCAAGCTAAGTTAGACTGTTATTTTTAGTCCAATCTGTGTAAGACTGTGGGTACTTTTTCCAATGTGGGCCCACATCCACTAGAGATAGGGTTGAGACATTCCAACTCATTTTACTTAAGATCTTTACAGCTGCAGAGATGTGACTTCAATCACTTCAGTCTGGACTAAATTTAAATTGCACAGACCGAATGCAATATCCACTTTTTTTTTTGCAAAAAGTTTAAATGTAATTGAACGACAATGACTACTCACAATTTACAATACAATAATAATAGCTTTGTACAAATATGCTCATCACTAGCTATAGCAGTCTATTTCAACCAACTATAAAGGGCACTGAATGACAAGACAAGGCCACACTATCTATTACTGAGGGAATACTGAGAGTTCAATCTATTAAAATCTTCCTAGGATTATTGTGAAATGTGCAAGGCTGTTGGTCTCAAAACTGTTGAATAACATACTCATGTGTTAGACACAAGATGGTGCTATCTGTTCTCCAAATGCTCACTGCAATACCCAGCCCCGAATAAAAACAATTTCTGATAGAAACAAAGCTTTTTTCTTTACAAATTGAATTTTCTTTTCACCAAATTAACTGTAGTAATACATAAACTATCCCATTCTTGCAACTAATAGTGAAGAAAAAAAACATTGCACAGACATCAGTATGGAAATATTTAGGTTGTACTTATCGAGTTTTGATTAATTGTATTAATCTATTGAGTTCAGATTAGTTGTATCTATTTGGTTCACAGATTGCACCCCTATTTAAAGAAAAAAATTACTTATTTTCAAGGATTAGACTGTAATAATAAATTAAGAGACTTTGGTGAAATTATAACACTAATATTTGCATTGTGAAACTGGTATCAAAATTATTTAAAGTAGTCTAAATATTTATGGCTTGCCTCTCCACTGTACAATACCGGTCTAATAAACATGTTAGCAAAAATACTTGTGCAAAAAGTCTTTCAATTTTTTGTCTTAAGGTGTTTTTATTCCTAGTTTTGATGCACTCTACTTTACTCAACTGTAAAAATACTTTAACTGATAAGACAATTCAATGGTAACTATTAATGTGCTTAGGCTGAAACTTATTTTATTTCTAGTTAACTGTGAAAGGCTTCAGATAGACTTCATTTTTTTATTCTGTTCCAAGCTTACAAGGTTCCTTTGCAGTGCTTCTGTGGTATACAAAATTGTGGCTGCACTCATTTGTTTTGTTCTTACAGGCAGCAAGAACTTGCATTTTTATAGCACCTTCTCACATTGAAACATCTCAGATTGCTTCAGGAGTGATTAGTGGCAATGGTGGTTTCCTCTTTCTCTAGTCCTTTGCGACATTAAGGGCTCACAAATAACCATAGTGCAAATGACAAATTATCCTGTAATATTGTTGGCCACAATATTTGGAGAAACTACATTCACCCTTTGAATAGAGTTATGTGCTATTTAGGGTCTATCTGAAAACGCAGATTCTTGGTTTTAATGTTTTGTCTCAATGGTGGCACTTCTAGCAATGTAGCACTTCCCCAGTGCTGCATTGGAGTGTCAGCTCATGTTCAATATTGGGCTAAATGCATAATCAGAGTGTTTCTGTACTATATTAGCAATAAGCTCTGAAGAAACAGCATATTACTGTAATCGTAGGAGAGCAGAGTGAGTATTCTGGAAGAATGATCAAATAGTGTGATGGGTCTTCATCCAAATCTCTTTTGTGATGATCAAAATATAGCAGAAGTATTGGAGTGCTGTATTGTCAAAGGTGCTGTCCCTCAGATGAAACATCTGCTTGTTCAGTTGAACCTTAAAGATCCCATGGTACAATTCGAAAAGAGAAGGGACTTTTCTCGGTGTGCTGGCTAACAATCCCCGAGATAAAAGGTAGTCATTCATTTCATGGCTCTTTGTGGGACATTACTGTGTGAAAATTGGCTGCCTTGTTAACCACAAAATACAGTCACTATATTTTGTGGTATGTCCTGTGGAGCAAACGCTTTGAGAAGTCCGCGCAAAGTGATAAGGTGCCATATCAAATGCAAGGATTATTTATCATTGTGATAATGTCACGATAACACTTTATGCAAAAGGTTGAGCTCTACTCCTTAAAAACGGGTGATTTCCAAAATGTTAAGAAATTTCATTTTACAAATTCAAAGCAGAAAAGTAAATGTAAACAAATGCAAAATACTGCAGATGCTGCAAATCTGAAAAGAAAAACAGAAGTCGCTGGGAACACTCAGCAGGTCAGGCAGCATCTATGGGGAAAGGAAAGTGAGTCAAATTTCGGGTCCAGGACCCTTCGTAAGAACTGGGGCATGTTAAGAGGGAGAGGCTTTTAAGGGCTGACAGAGAGGGGGAAGGCAGGGCAAGTAAGACAAAGGAGAAAATGGAGTAGAGGACAGGGGATGATGGGTTAAAAAGATGTTCAAAGGAGAGCAGAGATAAAGGGAAGAATGAAAGTCACGTTGAAGAGAAGAAGCCCTTAAAAGCCTCTCCCTAAACTAAATGTGTGCAAGATGATTTTCTGGATAAGTACGTTTCCAGCCCAACAAGAAAGGAAGCAGGGCTGGATCTAGTTCTGGGTATGAAGTGGAGCACGTTTCAATAGAAGAGCATCTGGACAACAATGATCACAATATCATAAGGTTTAGAGTAATATGGAAAGGGACAAGGAACAATCAAAGGTGAAGATACTCAACTGGAAGAGGGGTAATTTCAGCGAGTTAAAAAGGGACCTAGCCAAGGTGGACTGGAAAGAAAGATTGGTAGGTAAAACAGCTAACGAACAATGGGAGCTTTCAAGGAGGAGATAGTTCAGGGACAGAACAAATACATTCCCACAAAGGGGAAAGGTAGGGCATCCAAACCTCCCTGGATGAATAAAGAAATTGGAATCAAAATAAAACAGAAATAGGAGGCTTATGATAAATGTCAGGTCCAAAATACCAAAGATAATCAAATAGAATATAGAAGTACAGAGGAGAACTGAAAAAGGAAATAAGAGGCACAGAGATTGTATGAGAAAAGATTAGTGGGTAACATAAAAGGGAACCGTAAAGTATTTTATAAGCATATCAAGAATAAAATCTTAGTCAAGGGTAGGAAGGGTCCAATTAGGGACCAAAGAGGAAATCTTCTTGTAGAAGCAGAGGGCATAGCTAACATACTGAATGAGTACTTTGCATCTGTCTTCACAAAAGAAGAGGTTGCAGCCAATGCCACAATATCAGAGGAGAGGGTAGAGAAATTGGATAGGATAAGAATAAACAGAGAGGAGCTACTAAAAAGGTTGATGGTGCTCAAGGTAGATAAGTTGTCCAGATGGGATGCATCCTAGGTTACTGAGGGAAGTAAGGGTGTAAATAGCAGAGGCTCTGGCCACAATCTTTCAATCCTTCTTGGACACCAGAGTGGTGCCAGAGGACAGAAGGATTGCAAATATTACTCTCTTGTACAAAAATGATCAGAAAGATAAACCCAGGAACCACAGGCCAGTCAGCCTAACATCGGTAGAGGGGAAATTTCTAGAGACTAATCCAGCGAAAAAAAAATTTCACTTAGAAAAATATGGGTTAATAAAGGACATCCAACAAGAATTTGTTCAAGGCAAATCTTGTCTAACAAACCTGATAAGAGTTGTTTTAAAGTAACAGAGAGGGTGGATGAAGGTAGTGCAGTTGATGTAGTTTATATGGATTTTCAAAAGGCATTTGATAAAGTGCTACATAAGAGAATTGTAAGTAAAATAGAAGCCCAAAGGGACAGTGGCAGCATGGATACAAAACTGGCTGGGAGACAGAGAGTTGTGGTAAATGGTTGCCTTTCTAACTGGAGGCAAGTGTTCAGTGGTGTCCCCCAGGGGTCAGTATTGGGACCACTGCTCTTTTTGATCAATATAAATGACCTGGACTTGGGTATATGAAGTACAATTTCGAAGTTTATAGATGATACTAATCCAGGAAAAGTAGAAAGCGGTGAGGAGGATAGTAGCACTGCAAGAGGATATAGAGAGACTGGTAACATGGGCAGACACGTGGCAGATGAAGTTTAATGTGGAGAAAATGCAAAGTGATGCATTTTGGGAGGAAGAATGAGGAGAGGCAATATAAGCTGATGGTACAATCTTAAAGGGGGTGAAGAAACAGAGAGACCTGGGGCTCATATAAGTAAATCTTTGAAGGTGGCAGGACAGGTAGATAAAGCTGTTAAAAAAGCAAACGGGATACTAGGCTTTATAAATAGGGGCATAAAATACAGGAAATTAGGAAATTATGATGCACCTTTATAAAACACTGGTTAGGCTTCAGCCAGAATACTGTGTTCAATTCACACTTTAGGAAAGATGTCAAGGCTTTGGAGAAGATGTAAAGGAGATTTACCAGGATGGTACCAGGAATGAGGGACTTCAGTTGTGAGGAGAAGCTAGGATTATTCTCCTTGGAGCAGAGAATTTTAAGAGGAGACGTAATAGAAGTTTTCAAAATTATGAGGGATTCGATAGGGAGAACAAGAAGAAACTATTTCCACTGGCGGATGGATCCGTAACCTGACGGCACCGAATTAAAATAGTTGTTAAAAGAAACAAAGAAGAGGCGAGGAGAATCTTTTTTCACACAGCGAGTTGTTCGGATCTGGAATGCATTACTTGAAAGGGTGGTAGAAGCCGACTAGTTAACAACTTTTAAGAGAAGTAGATAATTATTTGGGGGGGATAAGATTGTAGGGCTATGGGGAGAGAGTGGAGGAGTGGGATTGATTTGGATAGCTCTTTTAAAAGAGCCGGCAGACATGATGGGCCAAATGGCCTCCTTCTGTGTTGTATTATATTATGATGGCACTATTTGAAAGAGAAACAAGATTTTTCTGGTGCCCTAGCCAACAATTCTCCAAATAAAATGGGCATTCGTCTTGTGGCTGTTTGTTGGACCTTGCTGTGCACTCGAAATGACTGCCACGAATGCCTACAAAAAAAGCTACTGCACTTAATAATAATTAAAATAAAACAATTTGAGTCACTTTGATGCAACAAAATGCTAGTTTGTCTTGTATGTTATTAGTTCAAAAGTGGCTCAAATTACTTGTTTAAGATTCATGGATGATTCAGTATGTTGAGCACATATTCATTTTTTAAATATTAAGAATTATATACCTATGTCCTGGTCCTGACCGAAACCTTGCAGATGGAATTAAAATAGGATCGTCATCACTGTCATCTGTTTCCCGAGTAACAGCTCTGGTCGACTCATCCCGATTAGTCGGTGTCACTGGTTCCAACGGCTGATTGGACTCAGTTATTCTGTTGCAGTTCTCATTGCTTTCTGTGCTTTGAAGCAAAGCATCTTCTTCCTGCTGTTCATTTCCCCCATCTGGACCTGCTGGGATACTGCGGCAGATATCATCCTCTTTATTCTTGCTCTCCTCTATTGCACCTACTTCTTTACTGGTTTCATCTGCCTCCACATGTCGGACCTTGCATGTTCGTTTACCTGACTGCTCAGACAGTTCACTTGTCGAACTATCTGCAAGGAAACAGATACTCAGTTATCCAATAAACAAGTTAGTAGTTGCATAGACCTTAGACTTAAATTCAGTTTCAAAAACTCAAGCACTGGTATTCTAACGCTGAACCTGAAACCATGTTCTTAGCAATAAGACCATTATTATGGATGTGTATAATTTTTGAATATTCTTACATTCAATCTTAATGTAGAAGCTAGTTTTCTGGAATTGATTCTAAAAGGTCCAGATTTCAAGTTAAGACTGAACTGAAGAATTTTCCAAAATTCTGCAGAATCTTAAATTTTAAAGCAATGGTCTTCAAGCTAAGACCAGGGGAACCTTTGGGTGTCTGATCTCCACAACAACGCTGGTGCTTGTTGGGATGATTTAGCTGCCCTGCAACTATAAACCAGAATCCTATCTTTCCCAGTAAATCACTCTCTGATTAGCCATCAACATTCTCAGTAGCTGCCAGAATGGCATCAGCAACTGTCATTTTTGGGTACAAGAGCAGAAAGTGAAGGATTAAAATTTCTGTAAATATAAAATGTGAAAACAAATAATCAGGACTCAAAAGGATAACACAATCAGATTGATCACATTCTGTCCCAAGTAAATGAGCCTCCCACAAGCATGGCTGGTCGATTGATAAAGCAATTGTATCTCCTGAACATTTCTGGCATTAGAAAATGCTTGTATTACCAAAATAAATAACTTTAATCATGGTAAATTTTAGCAAACTTATCCAAAAGTATACTGAAACACGATTTATTTCAGTCTTCTGGTATTTTGATGAAACTAGAAGGCTATTTCACATTTTTACAATCCAGTACCCAAGTGACGAGTCTTACTTGATTTTGTGAGTTCTTCTGTTAGTTCTCCAGCGCTTTGTAAATGTTGGGTTTCTTCTGGATCATTTTTCTTGAATTGAATTTCACTTCCCCTTGAACCTGAACTGCTCCTGGTAATTCAGTAAAAGATCTGTCAAACCAGCCCTGCAAATATCTCTCAAACTAATGTATCGTAGACAGAAACATAATGTTCACTTCCATATTAATCAGTCTAAATAATTAGTTTTATTATTCACTGTTCATTAAATAAATGTGTGTGAACCACGAGAAGCAGCCAACAACAAACAAACACTTTAGCTTTGCTATTTTCTGTGTAAACTCAATAACCCCTCAAATACTCAAAATAAAATTTCTGAATGATTTTTTCACAACTTCTGACTGGTGGATGGCATGGACAAAGGTTCGATGGATGAAAAACGAAAGAAATATTAAGATGAAAATCTCGTTCCCCCACAAATCAGGCAAATGCTTGACATAGCTGATAAGCAGATTGGACAACCAATTCCTGAGCAACTGACTAATCTGCAAATTCAAGGTCTCCCTAACAATTTTCACTATCATAAAGATGTATTGCAACTTTCTAGTTAAGTAACCTTTGAGGACAGTAAACTTAAGTATAATCCTTACATTTGCTATCTCGTCTTTCACTTCTTGAGGCCATCTCAAAGTGTTCCACAGGAACTATAAAAGTGGAATGACTGTGCATTGTAAGAGTGAACTCTTAGAAGTTACATCCCCCCAAATAAGTGTTTTGCACACAGTTTAAAGTCACCAAATAATATTAAGTATAAGGGAAGATTTGTATATCTGTCAGGTTTTAGCGCACCGAGATGCTATCCTGCATAAAGGGCACTATATAAATGCAAATTGTTGATTATGCTTTTGCATGCAGAAACTTAAACATTAAGATGATGAGTCAAAATAGACATATTATGAAGACGATGCTTGCAAAATTGCTGGAGTAAGCTAAACACTACACGTACCACTCATCAGTAAAGTCCAGTTTGATTGTACTTGTAGTAGTTCCCTCTGTACTGTAATGCAGACTAAGAACTGGCTCACTGCCCCCTGTTCGTGTGCTGGAATCAGGATGACTGCCTGCAAAAAAAAGATTGTCACATCAGAGAAATATCTTAAATAAGGATGACTGGATATTTGTTACTCGTTTTACAGCATGGAGATTTTTATTTATAACAGGACCAAGACAAAAAGCTTTTTTACATTTTTGTCATCATTCCAGAATATTTTTCTAAGAATGACTACTCTTCAAATTTTGTTTGAAATATAACCTTTTTTTACTCAAGCTCCTTTATCACTCTTTACAGAATATGTACCATATTGGAAATAAGGCAAAACATCAATCCTTCAGCAATCAATTTCATGCTAGGCTGGTGGTAATTTTTCATAACTCGAAAAGAAAATCAACTGGTCACCCAGCTTCCTTCTGCTCTAACAACAAACTATACATTGAACAACTTCAACAGTTTAAACAAAACAGCCAACAAGAAAATCAGGCAATATCCAAGATAGGATATTATCTACTTCTCAATTGCTTTTTGCTATTTCTAGCTACAAAATGGGAGCAGAGAAATTGGTGGATTCTTCCCACACTTGGTAATGAAGAGAAGAGGGGAAGTTCACACAAGTAACAATCTTAGTTTTACAACAAGTACAAAGGCACTGCTCATGCGAATAAATAGAGAAAAATATTTTGAACCTAATGAGTTATTAGATACAGGAGTGGAATTTTACAGCTTTAGTATGTTGGGAGTGTACACACTTGTACACACTTTGATATGGAGGAGGGAAAGAGGAGGAGGCAACTAGAACAAAAATAGATGGAAAATATGATGTACAGGAAAAGTCTGATCAGAACTAGAGCACAGAAAAGGTGAAATATATGATCTATCGCACAGTTGCCTTTTTAATTTAACATATTTTGGATTTTAAAAATCACTAAAGGCCCAAGATAATAAAAGGCAGTAGTATTCCAGGATATTCTTTGCAGGAGCACACGTAGGGATTCCAACATTTAATGTTCTATAGGATGACAGAAAGTCCACTTAGCAAGCTTAATGAAAAATTAGTTAAACTAATTGGTAGCTAGTTTGTGTTCATACATCATAGATGATCAGACATGACAAAAAATTTCCTTTGTTTTTGTATCAGGGAAGGGATGATAAAATGAAAGGAGAGAGGAAATGAAGGGATTATGGAGAAGAAGGTAAAAAAAACAACTATTTGAGAATGTTATGTTCATCAACAGAAGGAATGACTGATGGGAAACAACATTTTGGAACGGTCACATTGGTGCATGTTCTGACATTGCGATTCAGGAAGGCTGTTAGAGCTTAAAATGTAGGCAGGTCTGCAGAAATGCTGTTCTGTTTCTGTGGATTGGCCACTCAGTTCTGTAATTTTTCAGTGAATACTAACCTAAATACCAAACCAGTCTAATACATTATAAACATCTACATCCCTTTCTTCCTTCTACTTTTATTTTCTCAGTCCGTTTTTTATTTTAGTTTGATTGTTTTCTATCTTATACCTTTCTAAACTTTTGTTGAAACTTTAAATCTTCCCTACCTCCACTTCCCTTTTCCCAATGCCTATTTGGGAATTTAAAATGCCTAATCATAAACAGTTATTGCATCAGCTGAAAACAGCTTTAGAGCCTATTTAAAGCTAAATTCACTTAGGCCAATATTTGATGCAAAAAACCACAGCAGCCACAAAACAAGTTGTCATTTGGAAACCACTTAGTTACCAAGTTTATTGTTTCTCCAGACAGAAATCATCCCTAGAACATTACGATCATCTTTGCACTCCAAGGAAGGACTGACCAGGACCAGACACAAGAAGTTTAAACCTGCTTTGATCCCATTAATACACAACTCAAGAAAGGCTGATGTTAGAGGTGAAAAAGAACCATTATTTTTTCACTATTTTTCAGTATAAGGTCTTTAAGAGCTTAGTACAAGCGAGGCTCTAGCTTTCAAATTGTACATCATATGCAAGTTATTTCAACTTTTTAAAAATCTTCATACTGCTGATAGTAATCAAATAACGGTACTCGATGTTCATTCAAGTAAAAAAAGACTGAAGCGATAACAATGCACCACAAAAGTACCATGGAAATAAAAAGGAAAACAATTCTTCACACAACAGATGAAGTACTGGAGGAATTAATAAAGAAATATGCGTTTGTTACACATATCTCTTTCTGCACGCACCCTCTTGCTCATCAAGTGACATGGATCCAAGCTGTTTGTTTACCACAGAAGAAGGAGAATCTGAAACAAAAATTAGATTTAACTTAAAAATTTAAAATGCATTTTAGCAGATATTTCTCCAAGCAAAGAAAAGACACAAAGCTGTGTATAGTTTTTTTTAAAAAAAAACTATTTTCTGCAAGCAAGTGAAATAACTGGAAGCTTTATGCTGTGTGGTATGGAATGTAAACTAGAACAGCCACAAAAATAGATTAGTTTTCCTAAATCTAAAGCACCCAATTAATGCTGTGAGGTATGGATTTTTCAAAATTCAATAGTTTCTCT
Organism: Callorhinchus milii; assembly: GCF_018977255.1. Taxonomy (NCBI): domain Eukaryota; kingdom Metazoa; phylum Chordata; class Chondrichthyes; order Chimaeriformes; family Callorhinchidae; genus Callorhinchus; species Callorhinchus milii. The sequence goes on from NW_024704745.1 coordinate 52,461,347, forward strand.
ATGCATCATTTCCTCCACTTTGGAACTGGGGTGAAAGGGGAGGCGGTTTAAGGAATGAGAAAAAACAGATGGTACATTGGGTTAGCACAATGGCCTTTCACCCATAAATTCTGGATTTGAATCCAGCTCAGATTAAAATCTGTTCTCACGTAAAAAGGGTCCAATGCAAAGAGTCTTAACCCATTTTCTAGTGGGCGTGAGCTCACTGCACAAAAATGTCCTTAATGTGGGAAGCAAAAACAGAATGCCACAGGATGTGGAGGTTAGGACTTTGTTGTTGAGATAGAGTAGAACTCATTTATCTGCGCTATAGCTGATCTGAAAATTATTTATTCCAACATTAAAACCTTAACATTCTTCAACTTAAGGAGCTCAAAAATCAAAACACTCAATGGAGATGCTGTAACTCTCTTCTGTACTGGGCGTAAATAAATACTGGTTTCCCATTTTCTACCCATGCTGACTCCCACTGGAAGATTTTAAAATATACAGTGGATGTAAATAGCGTCAGGCTCAGGAAACATATTTCTTATGGTTGATTAGCCTGTCAAATGCATTAGAGTTCTTGTAAGTGTATACATGGGGTTCCTTATTTTTGTCTAGAGATAAATTTTTTAGCGTTTGGGCCCATTGTCCGACTAATCCGTTGGAAAAAAGTATGTGGGGCGTTTATTACCTGTGAAAGCAATTTGGGACGTCCTTCCAAAATGGAAGGTGTTATGTATATGTAAATTCATATTGTATTTAATTGAAATCATGCCTAGTATAGGCTTCCAGAGTGTTGTACGCAGAGAAAACAGAATACAAAACTAGGTACTATATTGGCCGCACGGTGATCTTGACACACTGTTAAATCTCAGTCAACAATTCATTGCTCCCAGAACAGGAAACCCAAGTTTATGAAATTTCATTTTGCAAAATTACTTTGAATCAATATTAATATAAATATTTTTAAATTAAATATATTTACTTCGAAATAGCTTTTTAAAAAAAAGCTGCACTATTACATAATATCTAAAGAAAGTAACTTGCCTTCATGAGAGAAACTTGAAAATCAGCATTTGGGAACAGCCAGAATGCCAGTTAGATGTGCCTGGACTAGTAATACTCAATACTATCTGAGGACAAACCAGGCCTGATTCAAGCGTTATCCGATTGGCAGCCATTTTGCTGCGTGTATGAAACACCAATAAACAGGTTTTCATCATTAGAACTGCTAAGCAGGAACCAAAATGACATGTGTTGAAGTTGGGGGAGAGGAACATCAAGAAAGAAGTGATAAATAGGACATTTTCAAGGATTCTGTGCTAATGATAATAATCCTTGCATTTGATATAGCGGCTTATAATGTCCTTGAGACATCTCAAAGCACTTCACTGAATATACTGTAAAATGAATTGACTGTACCTGTTGGTGGAAGGGAGAGGTGTATAGTACTTCCCTGCCCTCCGAGCATACACAATATCAGTCTTCTTGATCAGAAAAGTAGGAGCAAGCAGTAATTTAGAGCATACAGCAGCATTTACTATAGAGAACATTAGCATAGTGAAACTCAATTCAGAGTAATAAAGAGCCTACTGTTGAAATCACTTACCTTACAACTGAATCACAATTCTAGTTCAACTGTATTATAACTTGCTTATAGCAAAAAGCTGAAATCTAAAAACTAATTTATTGTTTAGATTTTCAAGAGTGATGCTAATATAATGCTTCTGAAAAGTCTTGCTGCAATGTTCAGCTGTGGAACACAGGAAATCCCTGCCGTATTGCATTTTGCGTTTCGCCCACAAATGTACTTTATGGTATATTCTGTGAAGCACTTTGAATATGCTATATCAAATGCAAGGACTATTATTTTAAATCAACATTTCAATCTATTAACAAGCCATCTCCAGGGTCCATATATTAGGTTAAAAACAGGAATCTGCTTAAATTGACCTCAACATAGTTTAGCATCTAAAGAGAATTAAAAATAACTTGCTTTTTTATAGTTGCATATCAGGTCAACATGATTTTAAAAGGTTTATATTAGTAACTGTCAAGTGTAATGACTGATTTTGTACACACCTGTATCAACCATTTGAGCAAGCTAAGATCCCACAAATACTATTGAACTGAATGCCCAATTCACCTGGAGGACTATTGGCTAGCACATTGAGCAAAAACTCCCTTCTCATTTCGAATAATGACATGGAATCTTTAACATCCGCAAAAGAACAGGTAGACCATTATCTGAAGGATGTCACCTTGATAAGGCACTGCTTTTCTAGTATCGTACTAGAGCATCAACCTTCCGATCTGGAGTTGAGTGATACCAGCTGAGACAAGCAACACATAAACCGTGTCCTGACTTTCAATGACTTGAACAACAACAAAGTGGAAAAGACCACATTGAGCACTGAAGAAGTGACCTAATCAAGATCTCCAGCAGTGCCTTTTACTTTTCATCTATTACTCTTTTACCATGTCTCTCAAACATACAACAACATCCACATCACTGACACCATTTTGCCTCCTGGAGTAATATAGTACAACTTAAGCACTCTGAGATGCTACTCCAATTGAAGAATGCTACATAAATGCAAATTGTTGTGGTAATTTGCCCATGGTTCTGCTGAATGCAACTGTTAAAATGTTATTTTATTAATCTATTTAAAATATTCCTGGTCATAGTTAAAAATAATTCAAGACTTCTAATAGTCACATCTTCCATTATTATTTTATCGCCTTTTTGTATATAATTGCTTGTATAGCATCTCCTTTGAATACCACGGCCTAGTGTTTAGTAAACATATTAGTGATATGGTTCATCTGAAAAATGTTTAAATGCAAGCACATTGAAAAATTACTGAAGCCAAAAAAACCGAGTGAATTTAAAATTTTAAAAACTAAAATCAGGTAAAAGTTGTTTACAACCAATTGAATTTTACTGAAAAGATGACTACTTAATTGGTGAAATATCAGTTTAAAAAAAACTTTAAAACGTATAAATATTTCACAACTGTAGTCCAATTCTGAGCCAAATTCAGGCAAATTTAGTAATTTATTATTTCAAAATAAACCACATATTTTGTGCTCATTCACAGCCAATTTTCTTCCTTGGTGTCTGACATAATTATTTACTTTGTTTAATTGCATTTATCTATAGATGTAACTATGCACTTTTTAAAAAAAAACAAAAGCAAATGTCACCCTCTAGAGGCATTTGACAAATTGCTTGCTTCATCATAAAAACACCATTTTGCAAGCTCCACTCTATTGTGCCTCTTACAGGATGCCTGAATCACCAAACCATGCTACCAAGGAACAGGTGATTAGAACTCATTATTTTCTTCCTGAAAAACTGCAGCGTACAATTTATAATTGTAAGATGATGCATCTGATGCAAAGAAGTTAATCAGACTTTAGCAAGTATTTTCTAGGCATTAATTACAAGATGTAAAGGGTGCTATATAACAACAACGATTACATTTGTATAGCGCCTTTCACGTCAGGGGTCGCCCCAAGGCGCTGGACAGTGTACAGCATTAAGTGGCTATTTTAATGATAGATTTAGGGGCACATTTCTTATTAACTGAATGGGAGTATATTATATAAACATGTATTTGGCTCCTCTACTCCAGTGAATGTTTTATCCTTCAGGCTATACTTCAATGGCCTTTCTGCCAAAATATAGTATCTCACAATTATACGCATTAAACAGCAACTGCCTCTTGCCGAACCATTTCTCTAGTCTATCAATGTCCTAGTGAAGTATTATGGAATCCTTTTTGACAATATTCCAATCCTCCCAATTAAGCGACATCAACAAATTTAGATGCAATGTCTCTTACTTCCATTCCAAGTAAGTGATGTACATGGTAAAAGCCTACACAGCACAGGCCTGTGGAGCACAACATTAGTACGTCCTGTCAGTCTGAGCAGCACCCATTGATTCCCACTTCATGCACTTGGAGCTAAGAATTAGTCTCCAATGAATCGTTCCATGTCCCTCTGATAAGCCAGATATGGTTGTTGCATGTGAGGTTTCGGACAATGACTCCCAACAACTCCTCTCTACCTCCATCAGATATTTCACCAGAGTCAATTTGACTCCACTCCCAAGGAGGATAATCACAAGTTGGTTAAGAATATCTGTCCTTCGGATGAGACGTTTAAACCTAGGTCCGATCTGCCTGTCAAGTGAATGTTAAAGATCCCATTGCACTATTCGAAAAGAGAAGGGAGTTTCTCTTGGTGTCCTGGCCAACAATTCCCCAAATAAAATTGGTCACTCATGGCTGTTTGTGGGACATTGTTGTGAGTAACTGGCTGCCTTGTTTTTCTCACAAAATACAGTCAATCCATTTTAGTGTATCCTGTACACTGTAAAGTGGATTGATTTTAAGATAGCTCAATGCCGTGATAAGGCACTATATTAAATACAAGGATTATTAATCTCTCGCTATGTATGTATATTCAATCCAGATTTTAAGGGAAGATCTATCTCAATGCTTCCCCCGCCCCAGCTCTAAGGAGCAACTGCCTATGCTGCATAGCATTTGATCTCGATCCTGTTCCCAATCTGAGAATGAGTTAATCAGTGAAGCTTTCATAGCCTTTACTAGAATTCTATTCTTCATCATAATGAGATTCTGTTCTAAGTGACTACTTGCATGCTAAATTTATGGTGCTTTAAATTTGGTATGAATAAACCCAAGGGCATCAATTGTTTCAATCTAGGTCAGGTAGCATATATAGTATTTTCAACCAACTAGACCTAAATTCACTCAATTTCACAGCAAACAAAAGTTCAGCGTTTAACTTCTATATTACCCAATCTCCCTCAAATATGTATATGGGAAATCAAAACAGAGTTGGATATTGAAAATTCAAAGTTCTTTGCAACAGATCCTCCACATTAAGTGTACTCCTTACTCAAGTTAAGACATTATGGTTCATGAGTAAAACCACAACCATTCCCTCTTTCACCCCCAAAAAGTATTTCACTTTTCACTAAATTACTTTTCATAAGTTATTGGGAAACAGATCTCTTTTTAGAACAAATACTAGTGCCTATCTCAAATTCAGGTAGTGACAACAACAAACAAGAGAACTGAACTTTAGAAACATTTGCTTTTGCATTGGGATCGAATATGCAACCCCTAAGAGTAGGAGTGAACATCATGTTAGTCAAAGTAAATACTGGAGCAGAGTTCCCATGGGTTGGTGTGATGTATTTCCAGTTACCTCCAATAATCACTATTAGTGATTCCCATTATGAATTCCAGGAAATATTCTCTTAGGGATATTTTAACCTAAATAACTTCAAATCACGTCAAAATGTAATTGCATGCACAAGAGACACTCAGTTGTAAACAAACAGATGTTTCTGTAAAACATCTGAGGAACCAGCATTATCTTCTACAGAAATATGTTAGGTTAGGTGGTAAAGACCCCCCCACCACCCCATCTTTCTTCCCTCCCCCCATCCCACCCACATCTAAATGAAGTTTGCATGCTTACCCATTTCGACTTATTTACTGTTGGAAAGCAGAATTGATTCAGCACATTCAATCGGTTATCCTACCTAACTTCAGTTACTTTGATAAGTGGGAAATGGATTAGATGGAAAAACAGTAGGGGCTAAGTCAAACAGCAACCTGAATATTTAGAGTGCAGTGAGGAGCCTTCATGGGTGAAATGATCAGAGGTAGACTTTGATGGGGATTTCTGCATCAGATCTTGCTGTTTTTGTTCGGCCTTCAGAAGTCTCAGTTGCTGTAGGCGTCTACTGACTAAACTTACCCCAGGTGATCGATTGGGCTGAGGTTTTAATTCTGACAGACAGAAAGAGTGAATGACAGAAACAAAAACAAAGAGTCAGATGTAAAAGAAAGACAATGAACCAAAGAAGGAAAAGAACAGTTTGCTTGTATTTAAGCAATTATAATCAGATAAAAACAAATTCAGAAAGAATATCAATGTTCCCTGTTAAAGTTGATGATGTTGGAGTCAATGTAATACTTCGCAATTGAGCAAAGCTACGGTCTGTACAAGGTCATGCAATTTAAGCATCTTATCTACAGGCACATGTCAGGTAGTAATATTATAAAATTGTTTATAATACTGATACTGTATATCAATTGTGCCAGAGATTTAATTCTCCAAGCTGGAACAAACTTTTTTTTTTAAAAAACATTTTGTGCAAAAGGTATATTACATAGATTGTATTTTCATTTTTTAAAAAAATAATAGAACCTCTGACCTCTGTTATTAACCTAAGTAGAGAATGTAAGCACACAGATTAGTGGGTAACATGACTTATTCCCCTGTTCAAGTGCCAATGCTTGAAAGCAATACCAACATGATAAAAAACAGATTTGGTTACAATCAGCTAAACACTATGATTCAAGTGGCAGAGAGAGAAAAAAACAGCTCTTTTCTCTTAAGATGCTTTCATACTACCAGTCAAGTTAAAACTCACACTACCAACTTTCCCACATCCTATTCAGTGCTTGACAGTCTTGCAAGTTCCTTCCCACCTAAGAATGTGGATCAATCATTTTTGATCCGAAAAAAGCAGCGATGGAGGGTGAAATATTATTTAAAGAATGTGAAGTTAATAAAACTTTTCCCTTATCCTACATGTACTATATAATACTCAAAAACAGTGTTACAATAGGGCTAAAACATCTGCATTACAGCTGCCCTAAAAATATGCTTAGCTGATAAATTCAAACAATTCTAATCAACAACTTTGAATCTGGTGCAACAATCTCAAGGTTTGCCTAGAATCTAACCATGGTTTTTGTTTAACAGACTTCACTTCAAGGATGCATCTTAACATTGGAAGGACCTTCTTCATCCATTCTTTTTGTGATCTTGTGAAATTATTTAGTATGCATCGCACAAACATTTAAGCAAGATGCTGTTTGGTAACCAAGTTTCCCGGTACCCTGGGACTGTAAGAGACAAATCTGTCAGCTTCTCCTTTTTGAAATCTAAACTGTGATGGATTTATAGTCTTATGCTGGAATCCCATCTTGTGATTCAGCTGTTTCACCCTCAAAATAGCTAATCCTGACGAGATAAATAAATAATAATCCCTATTTTGATATATCGCCTTATTACATCGTTGAGCTGTCTCAAAGCGCTTCATGGGATACAACATTTTGCGTAAATACAGTATTTTGTGGGCAGAATGCAGCAGTCCATTTGCATACAGCAGTGTCCCACAAACAGCCATGGAGCAAGTGACCAATTTCACTATGCCTATCAAAAAGGACCCCTCTTGAAAGGTATAAGGAACAAGACTAATTTTCAGAAAACTTATTTGCAGAAGTACAGTATTCACAATAACAGAATGGAACATCTTGCGATTCTACAAAGAAGAAGGTCTCTTACAATTTGTGAAAATTCAGTTCTAGGTATGCAAGTCTTATTACAAATGACCAAAGATTCTATGATTATATAAAGGGCTCGTCATGAAAACCATCTGATTTTGTGTTAAACTAATAATTTCTAATATTTAGAAATCTAAATGATAGATGTGTAGACTACATTAGTTTAACAAGCCAGCTACATTTTATGGTGAAGATTTAGATACGTGATCCTCTTAACATAAAACTACTATGATGGGAAACTGTAATGTATGATTGACCCCATCATACACTCAACTGATCAAAAGTGAAAGGATGATTCAACACGAAAAAAATTCCACAATTGACAGTAGTTACATGTGAAGCATAGTTGTTACATGGAGAGAGATTTGAGCTACAAAGAAGCGAATAACCAATTAAGGAATGTTAGCCTGAAAACCTGGAGAAACTGCCTTGTCTTTTCATGTAATGTCACCTGTACATGGTAATCTAGAAGTTCTCTGAATATATTCCAATCAGCTGTAGTGAAGCTGGGAAAGAAGCTAATGGTGTTTTTAGTCATGTCACAATCATCATATGATATAAAGTTGTCATCGGTCACACATATTAATCCACGTGAATGCCAAACTTCATCTAGAGGAAAAGCATCATTATCCCACTAATCTACTCTGCTTCTGTTCTAATTGTACTGTGTGGAACTGAACTAAACAAAACAAAAATCTGCTATTCATAACAAATAATGAAAGAAAGCAGAACATTCAGACAGGAAAAAAAGGTTACTGATGCATATGTAAAGAAATGCAGGTTTTCATAGTTAAATATAATTCTGTTCCTTGTACTGTCATAAAAGCTTGCTGACAAGTCATTTAAATCACTTTGGTGATTCAAGGAGGGAAATATGACATTCCTGCAATTATAGCATTTCTGTGTCCTGATGAAATCTTCCAAAATGTTTGAAAGTACTGTTTATATAAGAAGACTTCTACATGTATGCGGATGACACCCAACTCCATCTCTCTGCCTCCACCTGCGAATTCAGGACCACTGATGTCCTGACAGAATGTCTGTCTGACATCAAGTCCTGGATGAGAGCTAACTTTCTACAGTTGAAAATTAACAAGACCGAGGCCCACCTGATTGGCTCCCATCAGAGCCTCCACACCTCAGGCACTGACAGAATGTACATCCCACCTCACTGAGCCAGTCTGGAGCCTTGGCGTCTTGTTTGTAGTGTCCTTTCTACCCCACATCTGTGGTATGACCCGCTCTGCCTTCTGACAGCTCCACAACATCACCCGGCTCCGCCACTGCCTCAACCCTCACAGCCGAAACCCTCATTCATGCAATCATCACATCTAGGCTCGATTACGCCAACTGCCTGCTTGTCAGTCTCCTCAACTCTTCACTCCACAAGCTGCAGACCATCCAGAACTCTGCAGCTCATGTCCTCTCCCGCACCAGGCTCCATGATCCCATCACCCACACCCTCTGCAGGCTCCACTGGCTCCCCATCCCCCAGAGGATAGAGTTAAAAATCCTCTTCCTCGCCTTCAAAGAGCTCCACAGCCTTGCCCCTTCCTACCTCTGTAGGCCTGCTCCACGTCCCCTACCCGCCCCACCATTGACAGTCAGGCCTACAGCCTCATCCTTTGGAACTCCATCCCACATTCCCTTCACCATGTCCCTCCCTTGCCTCTTTCAAATCACATCTCAAGACCCTCCTCTTCGACCGCAACTTTGGCCACCGTCCTACCCTCCCTGCCCTCCACGATCCCAACCCCACCCTGCTTGGGTCCAAATCCCTGACTGTCCAGCACCTTGGGACATCCTCCCAATGTGAAAAGTAATGTAATCTTGTATTGTATTAAAGCTTCAAACAATTGCAGAACATAGGCTAGAAAAATATATAGTCTTGACCTATTTTCTATAATTTCATATTGCATAAGAATAATACAAAATCTATACCTATAAACATGCTTCACAGCCCAAAAGCTAGGGATGGGCAAGTGGATCAAATACATTAGGGAATTTTTAAAAGGAAAATGTAATTACCCTTGCTTAAATAAAAGGAAAATGATCCACTGGGATTGTCAGAAGTTGTTTTTTCCAAACAGAAATTGCTGTTTTCCATTTTATCTAAAAAGTGTGTTTAAAATTGCTTCAACAACAAATGATACAATATTGCAAATGAGCAGCCATTATTGCAGACTGTTGCATACATACATGACTTTTAGTTCTTCCAGACAAGTGATGCATTTGTATATAAATATTAAGGTATATTTCTGATCCAACCCAATTTACAGCATTGAGTGCTATATCAGCAAATTTTCTGCTCTTACCTCCTTCGATGCATTAATAACTCAATAATGTAATACATATGGCAGTGTGTTCAATGCCAGGATTTTCTGGAAATTGAACTCCTTTTTATCTTATAAAAATGAACAAATACATTCTGCCAAATTAATTGGTGCAGAAAGATCACTTATCAATGCATTTTAAAAAGAGAATTGGCTTGAAAACAGTTCTAACACAGTATGCCAGGTGTTGAATATACCAGTATATTGCAATATCTGTGCCTCTTCCTGTTTTATTTAACATAACACGTAGGAGTAGGACATTCGGCCCTTCAAGCCTGTCCCGCCATTCAATCATGGCTGATCTTCTAATCTAACTCCAGCTAATAGCCTGACCCTGCCTTATCCCCATATCCCTTAATCCCTTTTGCAATAAGAAATCTATCTATCTCAGTCTTGAATATGTTCAATGACTGAGCGTCAACAGCCCTTTGGGGTAGTGAGTTCCATACATTCACCATCCTTTGAGTGAAGAAGTTCTTCCTCAACTCAGTGCGAAAGGGCTGGCCTCTGATTTTAAGGTTGTGACCCCTGGTTTTAGTTTCTCCAACCAGGGGAAACAATCTCCCATTATCTACTCTATCATGCCCTTTGATGATCTTATAGGTTTCTATAAGATCCCCTCTAATTCTTCTATTAGAGAATACAGACCCAAATTGGTCAGCCTAACCTCGTAACTCATCCCCTTCATCCCTGGTACTAACCTAGTAAATCTACTTTGCACCCCCTCCAAGGCAAGTACATCCTTCCTTAAATAAGGAGACCCAAACTGCACACAGTATTCCAGGTGTGGTCTCACCAGGGCCCTATACAGTTGCAGCAAGACTTCCCTACTCTTATGCTCTAATCCTTTCATAATGAATGCTAACATACACCTTCCTAATTGCTGCTGCCCTGCAGACTAACTTTCTGTGATTGGTGTACAAGGACACCCAAGTCCCTCTGGACGCTAACACATTCCAATCTCAATTTTAAATTGTTTTCCTTTAATGCAACATTTTGAAATGAACTGGGTAAACCAATCTTTCAAATTGGGAGGAATTCAAGGCTTACATTTTCAATGTCACTCATTAAGTAATTGAGTGAATATCTGAAACTCAACATGAAATTATAAGAGGCGTTGCTGATCATCTTGATTATTGCATTGCTATTTGTTCACAACTATGACAGCATTTATTTACTCTAAGAATATAATAAAGCAAGTAAACCAAAGCAATTAGAGTATTTCCTATTATTGCATTATGGTTTTACTGCTTTTCTATTGCCATGCTATGATTAAATATGCTTGCCTGAGCTTCTCTATAAGCATTGTCAATATCACGTTATGGTTGCACATAAGTTGAGTAGCACGTCTCCTTATCAGTTACCTCCCCAATTCCTTGATCACTTTGATAGGTTCGACACAGGGAGAGTTTGAAGACTTGGATATTTCTCAGAATAAAAGAATTACAGGCTAGGATCTTAACCTAAGTTAAGTTCTAAGTTACTAAGTCCTAAGTTACCTAAGTTCTCAATATCTGAGAAAGATACTAGATTCAAAAAATCTTCAGGTATTGGGCCCCTAATTATCAGAATTTTTAGTTCCATGCTCTTTTATTGGAAAAAAAAACCTTTGTGTATGCAATATAAAAAGATATTTACAGGCAGGTGTTCTCCTGACCTGACTGTGGGGGATTCTGAGTTGTCTGTGATGTACGCTTTTGTTCACCATCAGGTGAAGAAAGGAGAGAAGTAGAAGACGAGCCAGTAGCTGATGAGGATGTGGATGGAGCTGGAGCTGAAACTGTAGAAGAAGATGAAGATTGAGGGAGTGGATCAGCCGGAGTGTTAACCTCCATTGTACTCTCTCCTGTTTCATCTAGGGCACCTGGTGTGTTTGAACCCGGCACATCTGATCTACCAATATTGCCTGTAAATTAAAGAGAAACGCATAATAAATCAATCAAAATATTATTTTACTCATTCAACAACAGTGTTATTCTGTTAAAAAGTTAACTAACTAAACAGGTTTTAAAAATCAAATACTAATAATCATAATATTAAAATTAATAAAACCATTAAAAATTAATCTTAATTCATTGTATTTTATTAGTAAATAATAATTAATTACAAATATGATTTCATTATTATTTTACACTAGTAAATTTAGCAGAATGCATTTTGTTCATTTCCATAAGATAAACCAGAGTTTAAAATTAATCTAAATTAATACCAAATCATAAGTCAATGTGATTAATGAGGTCACAAGGCAAAATGAACTGAGTTTCTTTAACGAGATAGAAAAAATATTAAATCAAGATGGTCCCAATTAGAGAAGTCCTGTTATGTTACACAGATTACAGGTTTTAGGTAAAATTAGGTTTTAGAATTTTGCTTTACAAGAAAGTGTACACAAACAATGAGTGTTTCTAACAAAAGGGAAAGATCACTGAGTTTGTGTGTATATATATGAGGTGGGGGGGGAAGGGAAAGAGGTTAGCTTTCTGCTGTCCAAATATAATAATAATAATAATAATAATCCTTGCATTTGATATAGCGCTTTTCACGTCGGGAGGACGTCCCAAAGCGCTTCACAGAACACACTGTAAAGTGAATTGACTGTATATTTGTGGGCGAACGCGGCAGCCAATTGCGCACAGCAATGTCCCACAAACAGTCGTAGATTGAAAATGACCAATTTATTTATTGTTTTTGGTTTTGGAGGGATTATTATTAGGCTCTGTGTGGAGTAAGGAAACTTGCCCAAGGTTTCGCCCTCTGCCTGGAATTGAACTCAGGTCTCTCGCTTGCAAAGCGAGTGCTCTAACCACTGAGCTACAGGACTCCAAATATGGTTCTAGATGCTAACTGTGATGAGACACCACTGTGCCAAGGTGACCTGACTCTTAAAAATAGGTTTGTCCTTCAGTCATTTCTGTAATAGCTCAAAACGTTTGTTGGTGGTGTCTCTCTTAGTGGTGCTTATACTCCACCTTCATACTGAAGAGTTTCTGGCTATTTTAAAACTTATTTTAACAAGTAGTTCAACCCATCAAATCCTAGGGATTTTTTTTGTATATATTTCCTTGAATCTTGAAGGTAATTCAAGTATTAAATGCAGAACGTTCATTCATCCCCACATTTCAAATATTCATACCTTAACATGCTTCCTTCCAGACAAGAGTATTTCTTTCCTACCACCAACACCTCAAACTCAGGTTTCCCAAAATACATAAATTTTCTATTACCGTAAAACTCACATAAGTCACATCAGTTGGGACCATATCATTTAATACGATTTCACAAAATACGAGTTCTAGGCAAACTTGGGCAAGTCATAAAATCCAATTTAATCAATAATCTACACGACACATGCATACTTCAATGCAGCTGGTAAGTTCGCATATATCAATGGGTCAGCACTTAATTTCTTACAGTTCAATGCAACCAGTAAGTGCGTATTGCAGCGACAGGTCGAGACTTGATTCCATGCGCTGGTTTCAAACGGAATACTGCACATGCATCGACGGGTCAGAACTTCATTCTCCAGGATTCAATGCAGTCGGTAAGAATAATAATTGTTCTTTTTGATAAACCGCCTTTCATGTTTCAAGGACAATTCAAAGCGCTTTACAGGATTTACTGTAAAGTGTACAGACTGTTTTGTGGGTCAGCTATGCACAACAATGTCCCACAAACACCCATGGAGTCAGTAGTGGCGTTACGAGTTAGGAGATGATTTGCTTTATAAAATATGACTAGTGCAAAGAAATCTAAATGATTTTTGATAGGAAAGTGAATGGGACTTAGGTATATGTACGACTTAGACAATTTTCAATTTATAAGATAATACTTATGCAAATTTTACTGTAGCACATTCAGCATATTGCTCTCCCCCAATGGAAACTTCCCTATTTGAGTTTTTGTTCAAGTTAAAATGTTGGTACAATTCACATCAACAACAACAAAATTACATTTATAGAGCGTCTTTCATGTTGGGAGGACGTCCCAAAGCGCTGAACAGTCAGGTGTCAGGGCCCGAGCATGGGGGAGGGGTGGTGTAGGGGTGAGGGAACATGGTGACAGTTCACTTCAAAAAAATGGCCTCACCAATGGGGAGAAATTCCACCAGGGTTCAGATAAGGTAGCATTTCAAAGTAACCAGGGTTTATCTATATAAAGAAATCATCTTTAATTAAACAAAATATACCAAAAAGTGACTATTATGGTACAATGCAGTGCATGTTATGTAATATTTATGATCTGTAACAACTATGTACCTCTGGATCGTGATCTTCCCCTTCCTCTTAAATTGCTTTGCGCATTTTCGCTGGCTTCTTCAAACCACCTGGACAGCATATCTGACATGCGTTGCATTAGTGACACATTGGGACTCTGCTCTCCTGAAAGATTAAGCAATAATTTCATAGAAATCCTCTCAACAAATGTTGGTATTGGGTGTCTAAGAATAGAGTGCAGTAAAATTCAGTGGTTCTTCACTCTGATAATATACTTATTATAATAATCCTTGCATTTGATATAGCGCTTTTCACATCTTCTAGACGTCTCAAAGAGCTTCACAGAATATGCTGTAAAGTGAATTGACTGTATCTTTGTACTTTTGACAGACTATGGTTAATCGCGGACGTCCGGTAAATCGAACAAAACACCCGGCCGCGTTTCATTTGTATTCTTATTCGTTTTAAATATCCTGGCTAATTCGGACAAAATTCCTGATAATCTGGACAAAATGCCACATTGGTCGCCACTGAATGTACTCACTCGGGTCTTCTGTGCATCTCCATTCAGCCATGAGGGGCTCCTGGATGTAGATGGGAGGATCAAATTGCGATTGGCAGCGGACTCCAGCCATTCACAAGCAGCTGGAGTTGGGCTGTCAATCGGTGTCGGGGCGGGGGAACAGGGAAGAACAAGGGAGGGAATATCGCAATTGATTGACAGTTGAGCTGCTTGTGAATAGGTGCAGCCCATCCATTCACAAGCTGCTGCAGGCTGTCAATCACCTCAATGCTGCTGTTAATCGGTCTCCTTCACGTCCATTGGGAACAGCAATGGGAGGAAGCAAGCGCCGCTGCCGCTCCACTGCTGGGCGGGTAAGTACTGAACCGTAATTTGCAACGAGCAGGACAGGAAAAAAAAATGTAGCCACAATCTTAAGAGAGTTGCTGACAATCATACACCACTCTATCACCAACTTCAGGAGAAGTGGGGGTGAGGAGGGGATATACATATTCAAATAGGTTACAGTTCACTTCAGCGGTTGGGTATGAACACGGTACAGATTTGCAATCTTGCCACAACAAACAACTGCTTGGCAATGCACAATCTGGGAGTGGCAGCTAGCAATCTTGCTGTCTACTTCAGAGTCTATTCATATTTATTTATAATCAGATTGTGTGTCTCGCACCTACCCTCTTGCCCTCTTGATTGGCTCACACCAGCACCTCAGGTACTGGCAGCATCAGCATCCATGTTTCTACCTCACCAAGCCAGTAAGGAACCCGGGCGCCTTGGTCGACCTTCAACTGTCCTTTCTCCCACATATTGGTGCCATGACCCGCTCTGCCTTGCCCCACCTCTGCAACATTACCCAACTCAGCCACTGCCTCACCCCTCAGGCCGCCAAAACCCTCATACATGCATTAGTTAGCTCAAGGCTCGACTATGGAAACTCCTTCCTTGTCGATCTCCCCAACTCTTCCGTCCACAAACTGCAGATCATCCAGATCTCTGCAGCTCATGTCCTCTCCCGCACCAGGCTCTGTGATGCCATTAAACCCAGCATTGCCTGGCTCCACATCCCTCAGAGGATAGAATTCAAAATCCTGGTTCCTCACTTTCAAGGCCCTCCATGGCCTTGCCCCCTCCAACATCTCTGACCTGGTGACCTCTTATCACCTGTCCGCTCCCTCCGCTCAGCAGACTCCGGCCTGCTCCGGGTCTCCCACCCAACCATCGGTGGCCGGGTTTCAACCTCTCTGCCCCTACTCTTTGGAACTCCATCCCACAATCCCTTCACCTTGCTCACTCTCTCAGCTCCTTCAAGGCACGACTCAAGACCCTCTTCTTTATTATACTAATAAACCGACAATGTCTGTCTATCTGTCTGAGCTTCATGAAGGATCTCAACAACCGATTGACGTAGAAACATGATTTATACCTCTTCGGAAAGGTCTTGCATATGGAAGTGATATGGCCATATTTGTTTTCAGGTATCTCCTATCATTGATGGGTTATGACCTAAAATGTATTTCAGTTTTGTGTTTTTCGGTACAGCTTCGGCCACCGAGTCAAAGTGACGCTGTGGCATCCTGCAGTTACACCTGATAGCAGCGTCGGTTCCCTTATATTTATCCATCAACAAGCAGCCAAAGCAGTTAGAAATTATATCCTTTTCTCATCACATTTCATATTAAGCACTCAACTTCCTTGCAGACAGCAGCAACTGCAGGACACCTCCTTCAGGGAAATGCTCTGCACCACAAAAGCTCACTACAAAAATTATATGGTAAGACAATGTTACCATTTTGAATTTAAACACTTAATCTTGAGGATACATGGTCAATTTAAACTTATTTTAGATTCACTCTATCAAGTTAACCCTCAACTTCTTTTGGTTTCATGTTACGTTATGTATCATACATCCTATTCACAGTTTTGAATAAATCAACAGATTGCATCAGATCGACAAATTGTATAATAATTGGTCCACAGATTTTATAATTAATGAAAAGAAAACTTTACCATCTCGTTCTCGCTCACACTCTGGTCTGGCCCTTGGACCTGTATCAGACCAATCCCCTCGAAGCCTTAGACGCTTAACAGGTGGCTGACGGATCTAGAAATAATCACAAATTGGGGGCATTTAAGAGAGTGCTATTTTTAAAATACAATATACCTCAAAACATATTTTCAATATCAATGCACAATAGCATCCTGTATTTGTTAAAGAGCAGTATTGTTTTATTCTATTCATTACTGTGACAAGTAGTTCCTTAAAGAAATGTTAAATGTTAGCAAAAAAGTTATATATTTCCTTTGAAAAATAATTAGTTTAGAACTATATTGTCCTTTTTCAATTTTGGATACTGTTCACTGAAGTTGAATTAATGCTGAAATAAAAAAGTATCTTTGTTCTGGTTCTCTTCACCTTACCTGAAACCAATCTAGCTTCCTTTAAAATAATGTCAGTTTCTACATTTCCCTTCTCCAAGTCTGGGAAACTATTCCACAGGCACTGGCTCGCTTCCAGTACCTTACACAAGTCATTAGTTATATTGTGAACAATATAACAGTGAATGTTGGCACATTGTTGGGTGATGCATTAAAAGTACTGAGGAGATTTTTAAAACAAAAAGCCCATCCCCTTTCTGTAGACCTCACTCACCCCATTTAAATTTCTCAACCGTGTATCACTTTTAACTTAAAATTAAATAAATGCTTAACATTCAGATACAGTATTGTCTGTGTTTACTTCAAGTTAGCTGATCAATGAATGCCTTTGTACTAAATAGAATATTTTTGCCCCAAATAAAAAGCACCCCACCCTTTCAATCATCTTTCTAGAATTTATTTGATAATTAGATAATTATTTGGGGAGGACAAGTTTGCAGGAAAGCGCAAGGGAGTGGGATTGAATTGGATAGCTCTTCTCAAAGATCCAGCACAGACACGGTGGGCCGAATGGCCTCCTTCTATGGTGTATAATTCTATGAAATCCTCACAATGTGATCTACTGACCTCCCGATGTGATCCACAAATTCATATACAGTGCAATGTTTTTCAGTATCCAACTGCTGGCAAACTTTCTAATTGTCATAACAGCTCTTAATTATTTTCAATTGAATAGCAGTGTAACGACCAGCCAGAGTTGCTTTTTAAAACTGTCTGGCTTCCTGTGTAATGCACTGAAGTGATGTCAGTGGCAATCTGGAAGCAGGACCAGCAGCTATTTGTTTTGCGGACCCGATATAACAGTGAATAATGTTATGAATGTTAAAAACCTTGTTATAAGGGGAGCACTTTGCACAATTGTCAAAGGTGAAGAGGAGGAGCTCTAATCAAATATACTCAAATTTATATGCAATGAATTCCAGCTTCCAACTGCTGGTACGCTTTCTAATGGAAATAACAGCACTTTTCAAATATTTGAAATAATTGTAAGTACAACATAGTACAATGACCTGTCAAGAATTGCTTTTTAAAATTGACTGAACAGAATCCGACAGCACCAATGCTGTGCCACTACTACTTTCAGGTCATCTCTATCTGTGACAAACTTCCAATTTCTGAAAATCTGCATTATATTTACACTTGCTCAAATGATTTTTTAAAATTAGGCTTAGCAGAGAAGATGGTTACCTAGTGCCTACATAACAACAAACATTTATACAGCGCCCCTCACTCAAGGTATCGTCTAAGAGCGCCTGCAACACAAGCGCAACCTACATGAAGTGATGTACGCAGCAATTTTAAAACTCAGATATTGCCCATTTTGGGAGTTTGAAGCATGATTTTCAAAAAATGCTGTTTAACAAAGGAAATTGATTTTCCTCAATTTGGAGAAAATTGAGAAAAAAATCACAAATACCAATTTATGGATGCAAAATCAGGAACTGGCAAGCTTAATTATATTGCATGTTTGTGTCACCAAATGTGGAGTGAAGTTGAAGCATAAGAAGCTTGTTATGGAAAAAAACAATAGGTATGGGACTTTTAACAAATTTGCAGGATGCCCATGTTCTAATATTCTAATATTTCTTACAACTGTTCTATAAATAAACAGAGTAGGAACCAATATCACATGATGCTGATGTTCCATTTGGAAATGAATCCACATTGGTAAACATGCACAAGGCAATAAATAACAGCTGACTGATACACAGCATGGCCTTGGAAAACTATCAAGGGAGTTCCATTTAGAAGGCAATAGTGTAACCAGTGATGATCTGTTGAGGACTACAGATCCAACATAAGATACATATAGCTATTTCACAGCAACATCATTCTATCAAAATATATGCAAAAATTTTTAAACTGACAATATGGAATAATATGGATAGAATCAAACAACATTCTGTAGAAGAAGCCTGCTACAGGGACAAAAGTCAATTCAGCTTTGTCAGATGAGGTCATAACCAAGCTTAAATTAAATAGGTTGGGTTCGGATTTCTTAAAATTCGTAAACAGATTTTTGTGTTCAACAAGTAGGAAATTCTAATAGATGATCAGCCTGCACACAGTTCTTCAGATGAACCGGTTACTAATTGCCAAAAGAAACATAGGGGAGATAAGAATTTTTTTTTATGCAGAGAGTTGTTACGATCTGGAATGCACTGCCTGAAAGGGTGAAGGAAGCAGATTTCGAAAGGAAATTGGATATATACACAACAACAAAATTACATTTATATAGCTCCTTTCATGTCGGGAGGACGTCTCAAGGTGCTGGACTGTCAGAGTTTTGGACCTGAGCTGGGAGTCGGGATCGGGGAGGGTAGAGTAGGGGGGAAAAGGAGGGAAGCAAGGGAGGGGGCGAGGCAGAGGGGCTGCAGGATGGAGTCCCAGAGGGTAGGGGCAGAAGGCCTGCCTGCCAATGGTGGGGCAAGCGGGGCGGCTGGGGGGGGGGGGGAGACATGAAGCAGGCTGGAGCTTGCTGAGTGGAGGGAGTGGGCAGGATTGTAGGGGATTAGGAGGTCACAGAGATCGGGGGGAGCAAGGCCATGGAGGACTTTGAACATGAGGACCAGGATCTTGAACTGTATCCTCTGTGTGATGGGAAGCCAGCGGAGCCGGGCGAGGATGGGGGTGATAGGGTCATGGAGCCTAATGCAAGAGAGGACACGAGCTGCAGAGATCCGGATGATCTGCAGCTTATGAAGGGAGGAGTTGGGGAGTTTGCATAGTCGAGCCTCATTGTAATGAAAGCATGTATGAGGGTTTCGGCAGCCTGAGGTGTGAGACAGTGGCGGAGCCGGGCGATGTTGCTGAGGTGGGGGAAGGCAGAGCGGGTCACGGCACAGATGTGGGGTAGAAAGGACATTTGAGGGTCAAACAAGACACCAAGATTTCAGACTGGCTTAGTAAGGTGGAGTGTGCAACCATGGATGGTGATACTGTCAGCGCCTGAGGTGAGGAGGTGCTGACAGGAGCCAATCAGGAGAGCCTCGGTCTTGTTGACGTTCAACTGTAGAAAGATATCTCTTATCCAGGACTTGATGTCTGACAGACATTCTGTCAGGACAGCAGTGGTCCTGGAGTCAAGGGTGGAGGCAGAGAGATAGAGTTGGGTGTCATCCGCATACATGTGGAATTTGACCCCATGTCTGCAGATGATGTCACCAAGAGAGAGAGTATATAGATATTGAAGAGGACGGGACCAAGGACAGAGCCCTGAGCAGCGCCACATGAGACGGTGCGGGGGCTAGAGGAGAAACTTTGTGGAGATGAAGTGGAGGTGGTGTGAGAGGTACGATCTGAACCAGTCAAGGACAGAGCCGTGAAGTTTGAGGTGAGAGGTGGTGGATGAGGATAGAGTGGTCGACGGTATCAAAGGCAGCAGAGGGGTCAAGGAGGACGAGAAAGCAGAGAAGTTGATTGCAGATAGACAGAATGTCATTTTGACCAGGGCCATTTCTGTGGTGTGGGCAGCACAGAAACCTGATTGAAGGGGTTTGTGAAGGGAGTGGCGGGAGAGGAAGGATTGAAGCAATAATTTGTTCCAGGACCTTGGAGGGGAAAGGGAGGTTGGAGATAGGGCGGTAGTTTCAGAGTAGAGATGGTCCAGGGAGGGTATTTTTTAAATTTTTTTTAAGGATAGGAGTGATGACGGCCGTTTTTAATGGGGTGGGAACAGTACCAGTGAACAGGGAGAGGTTTATGATGTTCTCTATATACTTGAAAAGAAAAAAATTGCAAGGCTATGGAAAAAGAGCAGGGGAGTGGCAGTAATTAGATAGCTCTTTCAAATCGCCAGCATAGGCACGATGGGCCAAATGGCCTCCTTCTGGGCTGTAGGATTCTACGTTGGGCACGTATCCTAACTCGACATTCCCGTTTACCTCGTATTAAGCAGGACCCCAGTTGTTAGTTGATTGGCGGATAGCTTTCCAGGGGTAATAATCCCCTCAAAAAAAAAAAGAATAATTTGGCCATTCAATCCATAACTGTTTGTGGGGAAACTGCTGCATTTCAATTCACTTTACAGTATATTCTGCGAAGCTCTTTGAGATGTCTCAAAGACACGACAAGGCACTATATCAAATGCAAGGATTAATAAATAATAATTCTAATTCAGCATTTGTAGTTAATCACATCTGGGAATGGAAGTGCATGCCTCTGGGTCACCTATGGTCACTTTGTAATCTGAAACAAGGCCCTTTTTTCTCATTCTAATGATCTTGTTAGTGAACAAGGATTTTGGTAAAACTTAATTATGGTGTCCTTTTTCTTAAAATGTGCGGGTTAGAATTAAAAGGGGATTAATATTTGTAGCAACACCAACAACAGTTAGGCTATACATTTTGTTACTTTTTTTCTTAGTTGCAACATGGAAGTTTTGAAAATCATTAAATGTACAACAAATTAAAACTAGAATGTGCAGAGTAATTAACAGATGGTGCTTTAGTGCAAAGCTCCAAAGAGTTTAAATCGTTTAACAGCCTTTTATGTGTTGCAAACTAGAATTCATTTTTGTATTAAACTTCAAAAGTAGAGTGCTTTCACGATTATCAAATGTGCACAATAATCATATTCACATACTCCAGCTTTGTCAGCTTTAGATACCAACAAACACAGATTTACTTTGGCAACTTTTTGAAATGTTAAGGATTTGTTTTAAATGGTCTTCATTTAGCAGAGTTCTTTCACAAGCAACAATTGTATCCCTTGAATTCAACTCCACAATGATTTTGTTGGTTTCATAGAGGAGTATTATTTTATTTCAAGTCCTCCCAAAGAACACTTTGTTACCATTTGTAATGCTTGTATTCAGTTTCTAACAGACAGAAATAACATTTAAACTAAAATGAATTAATGGAATACAAAGCCTCCAGCTAGATACAGTGGGAGTTATTCTGTTGCGTTCACTAAGTGTGGTAAATTATCAAACTGTTCTGCTTCAAATGACCAGTTTAGTAAATTAAATCAGTTCATAATTATTAGTGCAACATCCCAAAGTTGACTTTAAAATCATAATTAAATAGAGTAGAAAATGTGTTTGTTATTTATAACCATTCAGTGACAATGAGTTAAAAACTTGGCAAGTGCAGCATTGTGTTATTGGATTAATAATCACAGAATAGCATTAGACTTGGTCTTGAGTAATTATAAAAATAAAGCAGTTGTGCTTCTTCACTCCATTTTTGAACACCGTGACTACTTGAAGTTTTAGCCAACTTTTGCTTTACTTACTTACTTTTACTTGTTTGGGATAATCATTGTTTGGGATAATCATTGCCTCTGAGCAGAATCAGAGCAGATGACCTAAAAATCCTGCCATTGGTAGTAGATTGCTGTTGGCTTCAAGTAGCCCCAGGGCCCTTTGAATGGATCTATTAGTCATGCTTATCCTCACTGTGACAGAGGATATCTACTCTAACCTTTACATATTGGGGTCAAAAAATAAGTCTAAATGAAGAAATTCCTTAAGCTTTAATTTTGCATGTGACATACCCAGAAATGCAGGTGGCATTAACCATCCCCTGCAAAATTCCTAATGCCAGCTTCTTGCAGCAAAGCTGCTCATTAGTCCTCCAGCTTGCGGCTTCTGATTGCAAGCTAGCGAGTTTGCAGCTTTCAAGTTTTAGGAAAGCCACAATCCATTAACCCACAGCTGAAAGCTGTGTGGCAAAAGACAAATGCTGCAAGGTGTTCGGCGAGGGGGGGGGTGTACATCCAGATAGGCTGTATTCACTATTAAAGAAGTCTCTTCATTTAGACCATTTCTCTGACCTTGTTTTTTCCTTCGTCCCATGAAATCCAGGAGCCACAAAATCCAAAGCTATTTACTCAGTGTATAGGCATTTTGTGTGGGTTACAACAGTTAGTTGTACTATATGTAACTCCAAAATAAAGACAACGATAAACATGTATCCAATTTCCACCCATATATCCTTTAACTTGACTTATTCAAGAATCATCAATAGGAACAAATATTAGTCAAATTTTATTTTATTATTCAGTACTAAAGCACAGTCATCTCAAGCTTGGGTTACACAGAAAGATATTTTTAGCACATCACATCACAAAGTAAACTTTATAGATCTAATTATTATTTGCATTCACCATTCTTTAATTCTTTTTATCATCATAAAGATTACTTAAAATACGTTTATGAAGTGAGAAATGCTTCTGTTTTCACCTTCACTCTAAAATCAACTTTCAGTAAAAACAACATTAACCAGTCTTTACCTAACTTTTTGACCCAACACAAATCCTCCTGTATCTGATACTATGAATTTCACCCACCTCTGGTTCTCTTCTCTCATCTGCTGAAGGTAGCTTAAGCTCTCGGCCTTGATCATCATTGGGGTTGAAAAGGTAAATGTAGTCTGAGGAGTAACTAACAAGAATTTCCTGTCCATCATTACTGTAACAGAGCGAAGTCACGCGACAAGACTTGTTAGTGAGATGGGGCGGTACAAATCTTGCACACATTCCAGTAGTTGATCGAGCATTATAACTCCCTACAAAGAAAAAAAAGAGTCCATTGTAGAATATTGAATATATTACTGGAAAACAACAGTGTTAATAGTTACTCCATGAAATGAGGCCCATGGTCAACATGAAACCTTTTTTCGTCCCGTGTCTGACATTCTTCCACAATTCTCATATAAAGCTACAAGTATAACACTTCCAGAACCACTGATAGTTTGAAATTAACCATATAAAATACAAACATTATTTTAAGAGTGTAATCAGATAGGAACAAACGTTTAAGTGGGTTGTCATTAAGGCTGGAGATTATCTGAAGGCCTGTGGCCCCATCCTTTTAAAGCACACAATTCTCTGGGACATCTATCGTTGCTTAAATTCATCATATAAAACCTGCACATCCCTGCTGCAAGCATTCCAGCAAACTTATATATGGGTCAAAGAATTCAATCATATCAGATTACAATTCAAACCTATAATTACATTTCAGCTGTTTGTGAAGGTAAATATGTTCACTATGATTCTGAATGACAAGTTCAAATCCCAAATACCTGTAGCTCTTGTGCCAAGCATTCTCCGATCATATATTCTCACAGAACTATCTGAGCAGCCAACAGACAAGTAATATGGCACCAAGGGACAGATAGCGATGGAAGTAGCAGCACGGCGACAATTGATTAGAATGTCCTGTTTACAAAAGAAGAAAAAGGTTTTTGGGAGATTGAGACAATTTGTATTGGAATTTTCAATCATTTTAGTGCTTTAATGATGCCTCCTACACATGCTGGAAGTTTTATTTTGAATACAGGTTTATGATCAGACTACAATCATCAAACAAAAAAGCCTTGCTCTCTAATTTAAAAACTGTAAGCTTGTTTAATAATTTCACATCCTGACCAGAAAGCCAGAATAACATCCAGAGCGCTTACAATTAAAATTGATGTTTTCTTTCAATTAAAAAAGGTCCTCAATACCTTATTTTTTTGTAAGGAAGATGCTGTATTCACCCAGGAAACTGCTCTTTACGTTTAGGCAAATAACTGACCAAATCATTTGTAAACTACATTATCAAGCATACTAAATATGTGCAAACTATTTATAACTTACATCTTTGCAATTTTCTTTCGTACAGCTCGTCTTCATTCTCACATCAAACCATCTAACCGTACCATCCTCGCCACATGACAGAAATGTATAAGGGTCATTTGGTACGGTCATGATCTAGAAACAAAGGCTTTTATTACTGAATAATCAAGCATTACATTTTTAATGATTTTTTAAAAATATAAGGTTCCTTATAACTTGTAATCTACAACATTAAAATAAAACTTTGGTTTAGCCTTAAGTTCTGAGTATTAAAATCTAGTTTCATTAGCCAGTGTTCTTTGTTAGCCAAACATGAGACAACAATTGAAAATTTGCAGTACCATGTTTAATTGTTTCAATGATACCACTGCATTCCCCAGCCTCATTAACACACATTGTCTGAGTTGGAGAACTTTCCAGACAGTAAAAAGCATCACCCTAGATTACGAATCAAAGATCTTTTCAGCATGTGGTTATCTTCACCTGTAAATTAACATTACCTCATAGGCTGTTCCATAGTGGCAGTTAAACTGACATTGTCTATTTGCTTCTACATCTAGCTCTATGTTGGTATAAAATATGACACCATCTCCTGAGCAGGAAATAATCTGTTTGTCATTGGTGTGTGGGAGAAATTTTGCACTAAAAATGTTTGCTCGATGTCCTGAGCGTATAGTTGAAATAACCTGAAACAAGAAAAAGAAAAACAATAGTATCAAACAACTAGAAAAAATATCTTCAGGCAAATTGAACAATACTGAATTTATAGATTTGATATGGTAGCTCTACATTCTGCCCTACTCCAAAAGAGGTTGAGCCACAGCAACCAAGCCCCTATATTCTGGAACACACAACCACTAAAACCACCACTTTGTTACACTTTTCCCTGCATCCAACAATATCCTTAGAACCCATCTCTTTCACAGTGCTTTCAGTGACTTCTAAATTCCTGCCCTTTGCCCACCGCTTCAATTGTTAAGCACTTTGGGGACATTATCTTATGTGCACGGTACTTATAATGCAATTTGTTATTATTGCAGTTAGTACTTTACAATTCCGAGTAGCTGATTAAATGGTTCTAGCTAAGATTTGGAAACAGATTACTGCCCATCATCTTAGTAACAGGAGTGCAGATACAGGCAAAGAAATGGAGACCGTTTTGCGAATATATTGGAATGAACTATGAAGCTTTTCTGGCAAAAGTATTATGGAGAGAAGGCTTTTAAAAGAACTACTCTTTTTTTGATTAACTAGG
Organism: Callorhinchus milii; assembly: GCF_018977255.1. NCBI lineage: Eukaryota > Metazoa > Chordata > Chondrichthyes > Chimaeriformes > Callorhinchidae > Callorhinchus > Callorhinchus milii. The sequence goes on from NW_024704745.1 coordinate 52,487,053, forward strand.
TGTCTGACAAATGTAAAAACCCACCACCATGCTTAAAAGTATCCAAACAAAACAGAATTCCACATATCTGACCTACACTTGGAAATTCCCATGTATTGGAAAGGAATGCGTATTCTCTTCCTGGTGGGATGCATGCTGCTTGCCTAATTCTGAAGAGAATCATGATCTAATTAAATGGCAGAATAAGCTTGAATGGCTGAATGACCTACTCCTGTTCCTATGTAGGCGAAGGCTGGCAAGAGCCAAGGCTTAGGAACCTCAAAGTATATGTTGGGATACTGCTAGAGTCTAACCAGCTAAAACCACATTGCCAATGAAAGTACCGTCTGGCTAGCTTTCCCGCTGCTTGTCCAGCTAGAACCACCCTACCAATAAGCGTTTTGGCTTGCAGGGTTAACTTATGCTCAAGCATAAGAAACTATTGGCAATCCCTTTAGACTATTTAACTGCTCTTCCTTAAAGACTATTTTGATAGTGTATTCTGATGTACGTTTGCATGTGAAAACTTCTTCGAACAAGGCTAACTACTTTTTTTCTTCCTGTACTTGACACAAAGTAAATTAATTTATAAAAAATACACTATGGAAACAAAGGTGCAGTAGTGAGGGATGATGTAATGGCAATTTGTTTCCAGCAAGTCGAGGCAGCCAAACACTGCGATCTGCAGTGTAGTTTTGCATCACTGCATCTTGATATTTGCTTAAACTGCGCTTCTGCTTGGACTATAACTTCACTTACCTTTCTGCTATATGGATTTGTTATTACTAGGTTGGTATCATCAGATCCTGATAGAATATATTCTCCTGTATCATTCCAGCAAATTGTATTTACCTTTTGCAAAAAGGAACACAAAAACAATTTTGAGTTGAAAATACAACAATGGAATTTTAGCCAACAGTTTACCTAATGAGAATATTCAACAAGAATAATATTATTGATACTAAAAGATTAATAAAATTAGTTGTCTTATTGAGAGTAGACTAAACATGATATTTAAAGACTCCACTATAACTTCAGCACAAAATAAATATGGAATAGGATAGATTTTTAAAATCAGATTACTAACTAAAAAAATTAGATTTAAAATCAGAAATTGATAACATTTTACAGACAGACTGATCTTTCTCCACTTCTATCCTTTGTCCATCTCAAACAAATTGCTCCCCACTGGCCATCAATACAGCCAAACAAATTGTCTGCTGCCTTGGAGAGCGACAAAAGACCACTCTAGATAGGACAATTACACTAGCTGAATGGGCTCACAGCTGTTTATGAAACCAATCCCAGCAAACACCATTAGAAATAGTAATGTAAGTTCGGGTAATAAAATTCAAGTTCAACTACTCTCTATTAGATATTCAAACAGCTATATGATGTTATCCTGATCATTATAGTTCTCAGAGGCGATTAATTTGTTTTTAGAATGTAAAAGTAAATGTTAACTACTGTACTTAGTGCACGGCAGAATGGGGGTGGGGATAGATAAAATTACAGATGCTCATAATTATGTAATTAAGAACCCAATGAAAAACACCTCCACATTGCTCCCAAAAGCTGAATTTAAAATTTACAATGAAATTCTGTTTCTGTGAAACAAAGTGATACAACTACCCCCTCCACAAGCACACACTCTTCAGACATAGGAATTCACTTTATGGATCTTTATTAGTTACAATGCATAGAGCAAGTATAGCATTTATTGGTGATCAGAGACTAAAATAATTTTATAAACCTGGGGTTGCAGACTCTTCATCTAATTGTTTTCTTCATATTGTGTTGAACATCACATTTCTGGTATGGGTTTAGAAATTGTGGCTGGCTAAGGTAACGCATGTGTGGATAAACGTTTTTGACAGACCCCAAAATGCATTTATTTTCATAATGCTCCATTAAATGAAATTCTACTTCAGTCAAAAGAAATGCTTCAGTGAAGGCCATAAACAAAATAAGTCCATTTTGCATCAGCAATATTGAGTCAGGAAGACAAACAGTGTTTCTACCAAACGTATGGTACTATTGGATTTCAGCGATTATGTTTTGAACAGAAGCAAAGCTACTTCAAACACATTAATCAAGCTGCCACACAACCTTCATACAGAAAAAAGGCTTGTATTGTGTCACTGTCCTCCCATACCAGGAGAAGTTGTAATTTGGATCAGATTCTTTATGTTCCATTTTTGGAACTCATTTTTAAATGCAGCTTTTAGGTATTGGGTGATGCAGTCCTTAATAAATTCAGCCTGTGAAAAATACTGTAGTGTGTACTTTGATTTTCATTAGCACAGCAAGTTTCAGTTTGGCACTTTTCACAAGCTGAAATCTTACAGATTCAGAAAGGATTAGAAGTTCAGTAGACAGACGATCTGAGATGGTTAGCAATGTGGTTGGTTTGTCCTAAGCAGTTACTTCATTAGCCTTTATGAAGGCCGATTATGTGAAACCATACAAAATGTTATTGCTAATTAAATATTCTAATATTTACTGAAATGACTCACTGAAAATCTAGTTAATAAATGTCTCAATTAAAATTGCATTGTGTGTTTTACAGTACAATGCCCTATTGATGCACTACGAAAATCTCAACTGGTTCAAAATGAACCCTTAGCGTGATACAAACGTGTTTAAATAGAAACGAAAAAGAAAATGCTCAGTTACCAAAATATCTGTGGGGTCTAATTTGGGGGAACTGATCAAACAATTTGAAAATGTAGACTCCTACACAGTCCCATTAGCATCTAATGCTCTGCCAGGCTGAGACTTCATTTCCAACTTCTTTGAAGTCTCAGCCTGGTGCAGTGGTAACACTAAATGCCTCTTTGTCAGAAGGGTGCGGGTTCAAGCTTGACATTAGGACTTGGAATCACAGTCTAGGCTGACACTCCAGTGCAATCCTGGGGATGTGTCGGAAGTGCCATCCTTTGGATAAGATGTGAGACATAGGTCCCATCTGCCTGTTGAGGTGGATGTTAAGGATCCCATGGCACTATTCAAAAAGAGAACTGAGTTTGACTTGTGACCTGGACAACAATCCCTCAAAATAAAATTGGTCACTCACTCCCTGGCTGTATATGGGACATTGTTGTGTTCACCTTGCTGCCACGTTTCACCCACAAAATAGTCAATCCACTTTACAGTATATACTGTGAAGCACTCTGAGACATCTCAATGATGTGATAAGGTGCTATATTAATTGCAAGGATTATTGCAAGTCGGATAGGTGGCATCCTCGGATTCTAGCACAAGTTAAGTGATGTAGATCACCACTAACAGTTTGAAAATGACATAGTTCAAAAAATACTCACACAACCATCATGCACACTCAATTTTGCTTCAAGTTTTAGCCTTTGGATGAATTCTCTTCTTCCTGTAGGGAGAACAATTACAGTTAAGATGAGGATAACATGTAGTATTTAGAGAAATATAGGAGAAATAACAAATACAATGAGTGTAGCATTCTGAAACAAAGGTTGAACAATGTCTAATAAAGAATTGAATAAAAACAAGAATACTGGAAATCAGATATACAAACTGAAAATGTTGGACATATGCAGTTATTTCGGAGTTTCAGCTGTTTTCTGACCATGAACTTTTCCTTGTTCTCAATACCTCCAGGACGCTACCCCCGTAAAGGGCACTATATAAATGCAAGTTGTTTTATATAAATGCAAGTTGCGACTTATGTTGAGTTTTACTATAATGTGAAGCAGAATAAATTCACGCTATCGCGACTTATCTCCTGGTTTCTGGAAGTGTTAAAGCTTTGGCTTATTACATTAATGACTTTCTGCCAGAAAACATCAAGTTACCATTTAATTCTGAAGATTATCATCAGTCATGAACAAAAGCTAATGTTCATAGGTAATCAGATATGATCTTACGAGCTAATTATTCATCCACAGCAGGCAATCGAGGATGTGATGCAATGTTTCTTCTAATGGCTATTTCAGGTTAAAACAGAATCACCATTTTAATTTAACTGTCTTGTACCATAACAATTCCATTAAGAACCCTTCTTAAGCTTATTTTGGAACTGTGGAGAAAAACTAACACTTTCAAATTATTTGAATACTGAGCAGCAGATATGGATGCATCAATATTGAATTAACCAAAACAACTCAGTAAAAATGCATAAAGCTAATTTAGTTATAAGCACGCTGAGATGCTGCCCCGCGTGAAGGGATTTACATAAATACAAGTTGTTGCATATAGCAAATATTTGTACCCTTGGGGTTTTAAATGCTTTTTTCCCCACAATAAAAGTATATTAGAATTACAATATATTTTTACATCCGTAATATCATTGTAGAGCACAGATTTATGTATGTTGGTGCTTCTAATTATCTGAATGCATAATACTGTAAATAATAATTATTAAATAATAATAATAATTATTATTATTAATAATTATTATTATTAATAATAATAAGTCTGAATTCAACAAACAAGATACCTGGATTACATGGTTGCTTGATTCTATTTCTAGCTTTCTCTTATCCCACGTGCATTTTTATGATCGATGTCCCTATACTGAAGTAATATGTACTACCAAAATGTTTTCCCTATCATCAGTCTGCAAATTTTCCATTGGTTCTTTTGACATCATTCAAGAATATAGCATCAATAGTGTTAGGTGTAAGAAAAATACCAGATCAAATAGCTAAATCATTAGCGTTCTCAGCAGTTCTCCAGTTACAAGATCAACGTATCATGATGAAGGAGTACGGTGAAGACTAATATTGTATTCTAGTGGATAAACCACAAAATAAATCCAAAAACAACTTCTAATCTTATTGCAGTAAGAGTTATTAAGTAAAAGGGTTAAACCTCAATCACTCCAATAAAAATTATGAGACCAAGCACAGCTTGAAAACATTTCACCAGATGTCAGGTCTTTCCCTCCCACTGCAGTTCAGTAAATTTGATCTGAGACTTCCAAGAATTGCATTCAAAAATGAAGAAATACGTTTGAAATGACGAAAATCACAAAAGCATCTGACGTTCAATTTGATTTTCATAAGATTAAATTAATCTGTAGCACGTGACTAATATGGAAAGAAACCAATGACCTTCTTTTCAGCAGCAATGCCAGCTGTCCTCCTACTGGACTCAGATTTGTACAGTGCATGCACATATATTCACAGTACTTAACATTGCTCTAGGCTGATCTATTGTGACAACTGTGGAACAACAGATTCCACATTTAGGCGTTGTATTCAACTCCCAATCCATTTGGAAATATTTAATGGATCAATATAGATTTTATAGGAGTTAAGAAGGGATATTATTCAATATATCCTTTCCCAGTGAGAGCAATTTAGTACCATCCAATCCCCATCATTAATCCAATTTTTCTCAAGTGCTGCATTGTGGAACTATTTTTATTGCTACAATCTACAAAAAAAAACTTTTTGCATTTGACATAGTGGCCTTCACGTTGGGAGGCTGTCTCAAACTTGTCATAGAATTTATTGTAAAGTGTAGTGACTACTTTGTAGGCAAATGCAACAGAGGTAAAGTGAATAAGGAGAAAGACGGAAAGAAGTAAAGCTGGTCAAGAAAACAAGGGCTCACTTAAAAAAGCAGAGGCAACAGTGGCACATACATGATAATATTGCAATAATTATTATTACAATAATAAAAATAATGGCTGGATCCTTCAATGTTGAAAATACATTTCCACAAAACAGGTTTGGATATAGTAGTATGTGAAATGAGTGCTACTTTACAGAAGCACAAAACATGAATACATTGTGTGTGTGCGCAGGCGGCATAACAAAATAGTGTCTTGACCCTATGTTAACTTTTAAAACAAATACTGTTATCATGTGATATTACTTCAAGTATCACAAAAGTATATAATGCTCAGGGTTTTCTATTGTGTTAAGACAGCAACTCTTACTACAATGTGCAATATTTGTTTTTCTATTTCTTGCATTAAAACAATCTCTTACTCCAATGTGCAATTATGTTCAATTGTACCTGTAAGGAATTGCCAGCAATATGATGTTGTGCTCTATTTTAAAGATAATCTATGTAGGTCATGAAAAGATAACGGCTGCAGAGAGAAGCTCCAGAGAGCCACAGAGATTGGCCCAAAAATTTAAAAAAGGAAAGGCCAAGCATTTCTCAACAGGGAGGGAGAGTAAGGGAAAAGACCAGCCTCCTTGGCACAGCAGTTAGACAGACACAGATCTAGAAAGGGGGAGGGGGGGGCATGACCTCTGTCACTACTTTGTTGCAGAATAAATACCATGCATAACTTTTTGGGCGCTCAATTAGGTTTTTTTTAAATATGTTTTATCAACGATAGGAGATCCCCAAATATATGCCCACAACACTTCCCTTGCAAGACCTTTCAAATGAGGTATAAATCATATCTCTACATCAATCATTAATTGCATTCTTAGCAGACAGACATTACATCGTTATTAGTGTAATATAAGACTAATGCATTATAAGACTAATGCATGTTTTACTGTATTAACATTTTAATGGGATTGAAAAAGTAAACCCAGATTAATACAGCAGGATGCAACAAGACAGTAGAACAAGAGGATGTAGGTTTAGAAGTTTTAAGGGCAATTTAGGGACAGATACCAGGAAGTTTATCTTTATTCAGAGGGCTTGGAACAGGCAGCCGAGAAAGGTGATAGAGGCCAGGATACTGGACTCATTTAAAAAAACGCTTGATGCAGTGATGGGGGTACAGTATTGTTGTATCTTTCTGCGTTGTATGATTCTAAATAGCTGATTCTAAATGGAGTCCTGTAGCTCAGTGGTTAGAGCACTCACTTTGCAAGTGAGACACCAGGTTCAATTCCAGGCAGGTCAGGGCGAAACCTTGGGCAAGTTTCCTTACTCCACACACCTAATAATAAATCCCTCCAAACCCAAACAATAATAAATTGGTCATTTTCAATCCACGACTGTTTGTGGTTCACTGCTGTGCGCAATTGGCTGACGTGTTTTGCCCACAAATATAGACAATTCACTTTACAGTCTATTCTGTGAAGCGATTTGAGACGTCGAGAAGACGTGAAAAGCACTATATCAAATGCAAGGATTATTATTATTACAGTAGGGTTTGTGTTTTGGAGAGATGAGATAAGATGAGTCTTTCAACCAAATCAAGGTTATGAAGAACCATATTTATGATGCACTTTAATTTCAGCCTAAATGTGGGTGAATAAACATTTTTTAAAAAATCACTTTACCCTGGTGGAAGTATAATTATTTCTGCATAATATTATGAAAGGCACTAAATTGATTATAAGGTTTATATTTTTTATTAGTAAATAACCAAGGAATATTCTTGCTATCATTTTTTTTCATGCACATGAGAGTTCTGCATGCAACTGAGAGCACATCAGAAAAAAACAAATTAAGTTTAATTTGTATTTCAGTTAAAGACCAGGAAATGGAGGCCTGGAAAATCCGATTGCCTTTGCCAAACATCAGCATAAAAATGTGAATGCTCATACGTCGTTAAAATAAATCACTTCAGCTTTACCAAGATCCATTTCTTAATTTTCTAATATTTTTGAAAACAGTATGAATGCTTATCTCAACTAAAACAAGAATCAAGATATACTGTCTCTTTCCCAGTATGTTTTTCTCCTATTTTCATGGAAAAAGTGTAAGCCAATTGATCATAAGAAAAGTATTTAAATATAGTCTGATCTTTGCTCAGAGAATGTTTTAAAAGTAAAATAAGTATTAGATTTTGAATAAAAAAGGCCAGACAGCTTTATATTCAAATCTCACCAATTAATCAATCAGCTATTTAATTTAAAGAAATGATTACAAAAAGATTGTTGCTTACAATGGATCTCTAGAACAATTCACTATCTTGCAAAATTTCAAACAAAGTATTTTCATACACATAATTCTACTGTTATTTGCACCATGAAACAAATGCGGGTATTAGAATAAAAGTAAGAGGCAGCATAGTAATTGTAGATCAAGTAATCAAAACTACAGTGGGGAACAGTTCTAACAAAAAAACTGAACAAAATACCTCAATCAAAACAATTCCCCACATTAATTACTAAAAATATACAGCACTGGAAATTTATGGAATACCTAAATAATTCTACTGTTCCCCTTTATGTGTACTATCTTGATTTAATCATAAAGTGTTCTTGGCAGTCCATGCTTTTAAAGACCAGAGACAAAGCAAACAGTCATCTGGCCTGAAATAAGAATGCAGGACCTGGTATGTTCCCTATCATGGCTATGCAGTCAACTGTCTACTGCCCTCTGTGTATCCCCCATTAAAATAGGTCTGCTATCACCTTATTGCTTTTTATGACGCACATCCTATATAGAGGTTACATCAAACACTATAGTCACTCTTTCCTTCCCATTCTAGCAAAACATTGAGAGAAATGTTTATGCCAGGTTACAGACATAAAAATGCTTACTCATAAAATTATTTGAAGAGGCGAGGGAACATAAAATGTTAATGAAAGCTGGAGAAAAAATGTGCAGACTTAGTTTTCTTTTTCTCAATTATGCACTCACAAAATTGATCTGGGCAAAGAAGGCTCTTCGGCCCATACAATCTCATTCTTCCAGAACACCTACTATTGTCTCCCTCCCCCCACCCCTCTCCATCAAGCTGTTTTCTGAACTAGTCCAGTGCCCTGGCCTTTACCATCTTTCCTGGCAACCTGTTCCAGTTGTCGGGATAAAGAAACATTTCCTGGTATCTGCCCTAAAATTGCCCATTACAATGCTAAACCTGTTTCCTCTTGTTCTAGCACTGCCTTAAGCACCCTGAAATATTAATCTGGGTTTACTTTTTCAATACCTTTCAATTTTTATACATCTCTTTGAGGTCCCCTCAACTAAAGCAGTCAATTCACTTTATAGTATATTCTGTGAAGCGCTTTGAGACGTCTAGAAGATGTGAAAAGCGCTATATCAAATGCAAGGATTATTATTATTAAGCTCCCGAGCTTGCCTAATTATTGCTCAACGCTCATTCCTCTAATACGAAGGATCATTCTCATCATTTTCTTCACAATTTCAATCCTATGCTCAGTTAGATTACAAAGTTTGTTTTGATTCGCTGCAGTTTTTGTGGCAAAACTCAATTTTCAAGAGGCAAATCCACCAGTCCTCACCCTTCACTCTTATCACTGCTCGTGTGCACTGCTTGCACTACACTAACAGAAGCTAATAAAGTCTTCAGTCACCACCTCCTTGTTCTCTGGAACTTTCTTCTAAATTCCCTTTGCTTTTCTACTTTTCTCCAGGCTTTTAAAAACTTCTTGAAGATAATGTTTTCTCTTGCCTTGGTTTACCTCTAAATTGTTCCAACTTTTTCTATGGTATCCCCTAAATTTAGCAATAAGCAATTGAGGAACAATTGAGGTTTCCTTTATACAAATAGATATACTGTATATAAATATACATTTTTTGTTTCTTCTTCATTTGCTTCACATTGGTTGTGGTAAAACTCAGCTAACTGTAGCCCATATTAAGTCCAAAAATTAATATTGAAAAGTTTCTCAATTTAAAAGTTCTGTGTGGCTCATTAGATAATTCTTAAGACTTCCTAAAACTTTTAGAGAAATGGCTTTACATGTGAATATCTCAAAAATAGCCCTGCATTTGGCACCTAGAGTAGTCACTCACACATTATATTGCAAATTCGCAAAGCTTTTTTTTAATAAAAAAACTGATTTGGAGCTTGTAATTCAATTGTGGAAATCGAAATCATTTCATCAGCTGCTCTACAATTAATTTGTATGTATAATATAACTTGAGTACAAGACTGAGGAGTCAGCTAGGGGAAAAAGTTTCACTTTTTAAACACCCAGTATAAACAGCACTTAGAGGTACAATAGAGTATAAAGCTTCCTTTATGCTATCCCAACCATGGGTCTTTAGTGACATCTACAGCAGTCCATTTCCCATCTGTCTCTGCAAAGTAACAGCTCAATGGAGAACAAGCAGCTAGCCCACAACTAGCCTATCTGGAGACCTTGACGTTTCATAGCCAATGTGCTTCAATGGGATTCGTTTGACCTATGTCACTCCAGCACATCTGTTTCCATTGGCAATGCCGTGTACAGGGTTCCACAGAAAAGTCCTGCCAGGTAAAGATATTTTAAAATATATTCTTTTAAATCAGTGGTGTGTTCTCCAGACAAGTCTCATCGTTGACATATCTTGCACATCTGGGTAACCTCTCCAAAAGAGACAATTTTACTATTGAATTTAGGGAGTTTTGAACTATAGATTCATGTTGATACTGAACTGGCAAAACTCAGTTTGTTTTTGCCAAAATGGGACCATTTATCGCATTTTTAAAAAAATTTAAACTGGATTCAAATCCATGCTCAAGGTGAAAGGCAAATGCTGTCACTCTCTCTGTTGCTCCAGTCACCGAGTTCAACTGAAAAAAACTGCTGAACAGGATTAAACTGCTAAACACAAACTTAATTCTATTTCCACAATCGTATCCTTTCAGAGCTAGTGGCGGAGAATTGAACTCTCATGCAAAGAACCAAAATTCATACTTCCGCCACGATTGACATTAGAACTCAACTCATGTTAATGAATATTGAATAGCTCTGCAGAACACTAGAACCATGTTTAATAATACTTGTATTTGGTATAACACCTTATCAAATCTTCGAGACGTCTCAAAGCACTTCACAGAATATACTGTAAAGTGAATTGACCGAATATTTTGTGGGCAAAACAAGGTACCCAATTGTACACAGTGTGAGGGAATAGGTTTCATTTTCATTAAGTACATCCATAGAAGTCTTACTCAGACCTTAATAAACTTTCTTAATTTAGACAGTTGAAAGTAAAAAAATCCTTTCTACAATATTAATATTTGACAATTAACAATACAAATATTCAAACTAGTAGTTCTATTATTTTCACAATTTTTTGAACTGGAAACTGTATACCCAATTTCTTTTAACACACTTGTATCCTAAATTTAACCTTGATGAAATACAGTGTAGCACTCCAATGCTAAATTTAGATTATCCCTGACTTCTCAGATTACAAGTTCCTCCATTTACAGGAATAAGGACATTACAATATGTTTGCTTCTGAATATGCAGTAGTACCTCAGATGTTAATGTTAATGAAAAGCAACTGTGGCTATAATTATTGTTTGATAGTAATAATAATCCTTGTATTCGATATAGCGCCTTTCACATAGGAAACCCGTCTTAACACGCTTCATTGGGTATATTGTCAAGTGGAGTGTCTACATTTTGCAGTTGAACGCAACAACCAAATTGCAGACAGCAATGTCCCACAACGACCATGAAGTGAATGACCAAATTTATTTGGAGGACTGTTGGCTAGGAAACTGGAGAAACTCTTCTCCAACATCTTAAACGTCCACTTGAACATGCAGATATGTTCTTGGTTTGATGTCTCATCAGAAGGATGGCACCTCCAACAATGCAGCACACCCTTCACTGATGCATTGGTGTGTCCGTATAGAATTCCAAGTTCTGACATAGAAAGTTGTGGGTTCATGCCCTGACTCAGAGACGAGAGTCAACAATTGAGCCAGGCTGACAAAATATACCTCAAATTGTTCTAAGGTACCTCTGATGCATAGTGCAGGCTCAAATTAACATTAATTTGACATTATTCTTCTAGACCAACATAGGTCCAGGTCCATTTAGCAGTGAATTGGTAGAGTTCAGACTTAATAAAAAAAGCTTGAATTTTGATACAGCAACTCATCACCTCTGAAAGCATTTCAAATATACTGTATAGTGAATTTTACTGTACATTTCAAAGCAAAATGTATCACTGCCATTGCTGGTCAATTAATACTAGTAAAGTGTTTTACAAATTAATCTCACTGATGTTCAGTATCAGTACCACTTGCAAATTGATTCTAGATATTTAGCTCAAATATTTCAACATTCTACTTGCCTTTGAAACCACTAAATATATTTTGGTGCCTTACATTATTAAATGCAACTTTCTGCTATTAATCCAATGCTTGGTCTTTTACCTTTTGACAGTATTAAATGCCAGCTTTATCCTCTTTCCTTCAACATCATTCTTGCCAAAAGAATGTGGTAAGATCTACAAACTTAATACCATAAAGGCAAATAGTTTCATTTATAACAACTCTGTGTTACTCTGCTGACTTACACAACTAAAATAAATGAATATAGGAATTAATAATTGGATTATAACCAAATCTTGTTTAATTAAAGGCACAAAGCAGAACTACAGGAAAATTACTTTTCTGTTTTAATTAGTGTAATAACATTTTTGGAATCAAAACTCCACCACAAAACACAAAGAAAAATATGGCAGAAAATGTTCTCATTTAAGTGGATTGCTGTCAATAAATCCATAATGGCAAGTTGAAGAGTGGTCCTTAATGCTGCGTAAAAGCCTGTATTCCCAGATCATCTTATTTATATTGCAATACAACTACTAATGGTCACAGTGAATAATCTGGACTCTCATATCATGGATTCTGGATCTGTAATGCAACAACAAATTGCACTTGTACCTTCCATGTCGGAATGACATCCCAAGGCGATGGACAGTCAAATGTTTGCACCTGAGCTGGGGTTTGGAATCAATGCATTCTTAAGTGCCCTTTAATGAACTCTCTGCAATCCCAGATTATAAAAAAAAAGCTACTAATATAAGAGATGGAGATACACAACACAAATATTTACTTCGAACAATCGTCCGTGCCTTGGATTACTGACCACAAGTAAAGCAGTTAAAGGGCAACTCGTAGCAAGAAGCACCAACAATAAAACTGGTGATAAGGAGACTGCCAAAAAGCAAACAAACTTGTTTTCAAAACTAAAAATACTGACCTCCCCCCCACCCCCCAGGATTCACCATTTCAATGCAAACAAAGCAGAGAGAGGAAACTTCCTCTCTGGGAGGTTGAATGATCCATTTGGAAAACGCTATGGTTTTACTCCGTCGATTATTACGTCGACATCTTAGCAACTGAGGCCTCGGTGGGGGGCACTTTCCAGGTCGTTTCTCGAGGGGCTTTTCAACTTACAATTGTACTTTGGCAGCAAGAGCAGAAGAACATCATCGATGGGGAAAGTTCAGCATTTTGCTGAAACTGTTTAAAGTAGTGGGGGGCTGGAAGCAGGAATTGGGTGGAGGAGGCGGGCAGAAAATGCAGCAATAATTGATGGTATTTCTCAACCGAGCAGGAAGGAGAAAAGCTAAATGTCATCTTGTTGTTTTAACGTTTGCAGCTACTTGTCCATCTTGGGATGAAACGCAAAACCCAATTTTTGCTCTCCCCCTCCCCCCTCCCCCCCGACATCCCGCTCCTTTTAAATAACATTTATCGACGGCTTGAAATAAAACTTACTCGATAGCCGAGGGGTATATTTGGCGCAAGTGAAAACAGGGCTGTGTGTGTGTGTGTGTGTGTGTGGGGGGGGGGGGGACATTCACCAGAACTGTCAACTCATACCGAAGGAGGTAGTGTGTATATGGGGAGAGAGAAGAGGTCATATAAATATAATAAAGGGATATTTCCAGCTCCGAATGTGCGAGTTGGGGGAGAAGAGGGAGACGTAAACAAAATGCGCCCGAGCACCGTCAATATACACAAATGCCTCAGAAAAGGAGGTACATTGGTGAAACTTTACACGGTGAACAGGTGCTCGGGGAGGGAGAGGCTGAGGGAGGGCAGGCGGAGCTGACCAGCCGAGCCAGGCACTGCTCACCTAAATAGGACAAGCGAATTAAACGAGGATCTTCCAGCCCCAGCGACCGCTTCCTCACGTCCCAGACCAGGTTGGTGGATCGGGACATCCTTCCCCGCCGCCGGTTGCCTCTGCCCCGCTACAAGGTACTAAATAACGGATTCAAACGCTCGTCATTTGCTCGCTCGGAGAGGCACAGCTGGAAAAAAAAAAGAGGGACGGGGGGAGGGAGGAATAAATCCAGTGGAAGCGGCGATAAGTACTTTCACATCGTTTTGATTATTATCATTAATGTGGTGCCGACCGCCGTCATGTTCGCTTCTGAGCGAATCGCGAGCCTCGTCCGTCAGCCACAGGCCCGTGACCGCCCAAACATCGCGAGATGTCGTTCAAACAGCAGCAGCTGCAGCCGGTGGAGGAGGAGCTTGTGCCGCCGAGCAACCGAACTCTGCTGACCGATATGGATGACGTTGCTGTTAGCCAACCGAACTCTACTGACCGATATGGATGACGTTGCTGTTAGCCAACCGAACTCTCCTGTGGGATATGCAGCAGAGGAGGCGCTGGAGCGCTCGGCGGGTCCGGCAGCGTCTGCGGAGAAACAAAAGTGAGTCGGCGGTTCGGGTTCGCGACCCTTCGTCAGAACTGGTTCCCAGACCTTTTCACGTTCGCCACGACCTCTTCCCAGAACCGTGATAGGGTCCCCCCCAGCCCTCACCTTCCACCCCACCAGCCTCAACATCCTACAGATAATTCTCCGCCATTTCCGCCACCTCCAGCGTGATCCAACCACCAAACGTATCTTTCCCTCGCCTCTCAGCATTCCAAAGGGACCGTTCCCTATGTGACTCCCTGGTTCATTCCTCCCATCACCACCAACAGTTGCTCTCCTCCCCCCGGCACCTTCCCATGTCAGCGCAGGAGATGCAATAACCTGCCCTTTCACCTCCTCCCATACCACTGTCCAGAGCCCCAAACTCAGTTTTCAAGTGGGACAGCAATTTACGTGCACTACCACCAATGTAGTTTACTGCATTTGCTACTCAATGTGGCCTCTATATTGGGGAGACGAAACGCAGATTGGATGACCGATTTGCCGAACATCTCCATTCTGTCCGCAAGCACAATCCTGAACTTACGGCTTCTTGCCCCTTCAACTCTCCCTCCCACTCGCACTCTGAATTCTCCATCCATGGTCTGCTACACTGTTCCAATGAACCACAGCACAAGCTTGAGGAACAGCACCTCACCTATCTGCTAGGAATCTTACAACCCTCTGGCCTCAATATTGATTTCAATAATTTCAGACCATAACAGCTCACCTTCAGTGGGTGTTCCCTCTCTCCTTGCCCAAAGGCTTTGAGCATTATTGAAATGCTGGAACAGACAAAGTGAATCTTCTATCTATCTTCTTCTATACTAATAAAACAACAATGTCTGTCTGCGCCTCATGAAGGATCTCAATAACTGATTGACATAGAGACATGAGTTATGCCTGTTTGGAAAGGTCGTGCATCTAGGAGTGACATGGGCATATTTGTTTTTGGGTATCTCTTATTGTTTATAAGTTATTTCAGTTTTGCTTTTTTCACTGTAGTTACACCTGGTGGCCAGTCATTTAAAAACACATAACCTTGCCTTGTTCATGCCCCAATAACTAAAAAATGCCATACTAAAAAGATTATAAGTTTTTGATTATAATCTAAAAGTATACTAATTAAAAACCTTAAAAACAGTAAGCATCACAAATATAATCTTACTTAGGTGCAGCTCAGAGGTTTCTGAAATACCCTTCCTGGAATCATAAAGCCATCTAAACTTCAGAACATTGCTTCGTTTACTGTCAATTTCCGATGGAGATATCATTACCAGCTGCCAATGTACAACTCACCCGACTTGTTTACACTCTGCACTATGTCCAGTCAGCAATTGTGCTAAAGGAAGTTGTATAAGTTTCTAAAACTCTCTAGGGAGAGATGAGTCTCTCATGGACTTTAATTTCTGATATCAGAGCATTGCAAACTCTCAGAAGCCAACATTCCCCCCCACCCAAAACAGCTTTGTCATTGTGGCAGTTTGTTCAATCCACATGGTTTCAAGACATCCTCTTTTGGTAATTTAATAGGCATTCATCCAATACACCTGCTAGATTAAATACCAGGTTGTTGGGGCCCTATTAGAGCAACAAGTTCAAAGCGGATCACATGCTTTTAGGAGAGAAGGAAATCAGGAACACATCACCATGTCAGCAAGAGGCAAACCAGTGACCAAGTGTAAACTGGGGACATCTTGCTCCTCTGGAGGCTTGGCCCAGTCTGCATACTGCTGTTGGAAGTGGTCACCACTTCCTGCATTGCGCATATGCCAAGGTGGTCTGGAAAAAGATAGAGTGGCTGCTCTCTTGTTTTGTGCCGGGAGATTCGCAATTATGACACTCGGGGCTGTACAGCTGCTTCCTGGGGACTCACAGAGAGACCCACATTAAATGTGCTTGGAAGGTCATCAATTTGGTGAAGGAGGCCCTTTGGGAGGCGCCATACAAATGTAATTTTGTTGTTGTTGTTGGGACTCCTAAAACCTGATGGTCTCCCAGCAAAGAGATGAGTTGGTAAAGGCCTGTTGCAGACTCGTGCATGCCAGAGTCAGGAAGCGTGCGATGAGGGATGCTCAGAAGCTTGGTTCAGCCGAGGCAAAGGCCAGATGGGGCCTGACCCTGGCTGAAGCATCTCCATGCTTGCGTCAGTGCCACCTCCCCACACAACAGGGTACCTACTCAGTGGGGGTTTAATGTAGGGATTGTAGAGGGATATGCTTGCCTTGGAACCAAAGAGCTTCCCAAAATGTGCTGTGTGCGTGCGTGTATGTATATGTATACAAGTCTCTCCCCCTCAAGTGGGGAGCAGTGGAGTAGGAAATATAGTTCTTGCCATGTGTAAGTGAAGAATGGCAGAACTGGGACTCGCCCTAAAGTGTAACTACTCCCTGTAGATAAAGACAGGAGAACACAGGAGTGAGGAAGCTCTGGTCCCTCCACTTGAGGAGAGTGTGGGACAATAGAGGCTGTCACAAGAAAATAGGTCCTGTTTTGTAATGACATTGAAGCAGTTGTGTTTTTTTTCTATACAGGAGTTTTTTTTCCATGAAGCAAGTGGAATGTATTTTTGTACAATAATTAATATATTTGCTTGGGAAAACAAGAGGACAGGGCCTTTGTAACGGGATTGAAGTGTTTTTGCTTATTTTCTTTTTTCTATCACAGGTGTGGTTTTTCATGAGGAAAGTGGAATATACTTTTCTCTATTTGAATAAATATAACCACCAATGTAAATAAATCAGAATTTTTAATTTTGACCAGTTTAACCACCGAGGATCAGCCACTTGAACGTTCCAAATGTTGAGGTCTCCATGTGAATTGGAGCAAACAATAAAGTATTTGAGGGAATCCAGTCATATCCCAAGTCAGAGGAATTTGGGAAGAAAGTTCAAAGACCCATTATATTGCATTTGGGTAGTTAATCCTCTCTCCTTGCTTTTCTGCAACTGAAAAAATAAAATCTTATACTTTAAAAATGGTAGTGACTAAATATTTTCACAAAATTGTCAAAATACTTGTGTGGCAAAGTCTTTACAGTGGAAATAATAAAAAAATTACATTTGTATAGCGCCTTTCACGTCGGAAAGATGTCCCAAGGTGCTGGACAGCCAGAGTTTCAGATCCGAGCTGGGGGTTGGGATCGGGGAGGGTGGAGGTCAGTGGGGGATGCAGAGAGATCGAAAGCACAGTTTGACAGTACTGGATTGGTACCCGAATGGGGTGGGAGCCCGAGAGGAGGGATGGGAGGGGAAAGAGTCCAAAAAATCATAGTCAAAAAGGTAGGTCTTGAGACGGACAAAGCCAGGCCAACTCACTCACTCAGGTTAAGCCACTTATTACACTAATAGAAATTTACAACCCACTTTGAGCTGGCAGAAAATACAACATTTAGATGACCCTTTGTAACTGAAACCAACATGTCATGATAGAGGTGGATGAGAGCTAACTTTCTTCAGTTGAACATCAACAAAATGTCAACAAGACCAAGGTCCTCCTGATTGGCTACCGTCAACATCTCCACACCTCATTTGACGTCTTGTTTGACCCTCAACTATCTTTTCTAACCCACATCCGTGCCATGACCCTGTCTGCGTTCCCCACCTCTGCAACATTGCCTGGCTCTGCCACTGTCTCACACCACAGGCCACCGAAACCCTCATTCATTACATCCAGGCTTAACTATGCAAATTCCCTGCTTTTCGACCTCCCCAACTCCTCCCTCCATAGGCTGCAGATCATCCAGAACTCTGCAGGCTGTGTCTTCACCTGCACTCAACTCTGTGACCCTATCAACCCCATCCTCATTCAACTCCACTGGCTTACCATGACACAGAGGATACAGTTCGAGATCCTGGTCGTCACCTTCAAAGGTCTCCATGGCCTTGCTCCCCCCTACCTCCGTGACCTCCTCACCCCCTACCAACCTGTCTGCTCGCTCAACTCAGTTGTAGCTATATCAAATGCAAGGATTATTATTATTATTATTATCCAGCCTGCTTCACATGCTCTGCCTCGCCCAGCCCACCATTGGCAGGCGAGCCTTCAGATATTCTGCCCCCATCCTCTGGAACGCCATCCTAAGTCCCTCCGACTTGCCCCCTCGCTTGCCTCCTTCTAGACCCATCTCAAGATACTCTTCGACCGTGATTTTGATTACCCTCCTTACCCCCCTGCCCTCCACCTATCCGATCCCAACCCCGAGTCAATCGAAAACACTGACTGTCCAGCGCCTTGGGACATCCTCCCAACGTGAAACGCGCTATACAAATCCAGTTGCTTTTCTTCTATCACTGAGTGTCTGGTTTTACTTGCAATGCAATGGGAAGATGCTGAGGCCAGACACATTACTAATCATACTGGGAAATTGACAAATCGTTTGATGATATTTGTTGTGTTAATCAAGAACATGTAACAGCGGACAGCACCGGGCCCACTGCAGCCGTGCGGACAGCACCGGGCCCACCGCAGCCGTGCGGACAGCACCGGGCCCACCGCAGCCGCGCGGACAGCACCGGGGCCACCGCAGCCGCGCGGACAGCACCGGGCCCACCGCAGCCGTGCGGACAGCACCGGGCCCACCGCAGCCGTGCGGACAGCACCGGGCCCACCGCAGCCGTGCGGACAGCACCGGGCCCACCGCAGCCGTGCGGACAGCACCGGGGCCACCGCAGCCGTGCGGACAGCACCGGGGCCACCGCAGCCGTGCGGACAGCACCGGGGCCACCGCAGCCGTGCGGACAGCACCGGGGCCACCGCAGCCGTGCGGACAGCACCGGGGCCACCGCAGCTGCGCGGACAGCACTGCGCTCTGCACTGATTGACTGACTGACGGATGTGATTGACGTTGCTGGTAACCAGTCGACTGAAGACCTGCGGTCTGTGCTCCCCGCGAGCCCCGCCCCCAATCGCCAAACACATGGTCGGCCACAAAAAGGGGGCGGGATGGTGACGTTGACGGTTTTCTAACCAATGCGGTCAGACTGTGCGGTTTCACGCACCAACTGGGCGGGTTTTTGTTGTTACTGTGCGTGAAAAGCGGCTTTGGGCGGGAGGGCTCGTGTGTTTTTTTTAAAAAAACATAATTTCAACCTACAAAAGGTTTATTGATCCTCCGTCCCCCTTTGAAGACCTTTGGCCGCGGTTTCGAAAGCGATGAGCTGAACTGGCCGCTCGGCTATCCCAAAGCGGGCAACGCATATCGGGCTACTTTTGGGGCTCGTGTTGGGCGACTTTGGGCTACAGACGTCTTGTAATTTCTGGCAGCGCTGCTTCCCCATTGGAGAGAGTGCGGCCGCCCCTCCGGCCCTGTGCTGCGCTGCTCTCCCTCCCCCCCACTCGCTCTACTCTCCACATCCACCGGCGGGCGGGAGGAGGAGGAGGAGGAGGGACATCTTAACCCCCTCCCCCCCCATCATCATCACCTATCAAACGTCACGTTAATTTCATCCGGAGCGACGCAGAGGACGAAGTTTGAAGGACGCGGGCGGCCGGCGGAGGCGGGGAGAGCGCAGTCAACTCGGTCAGGGCAGGTGTCGGCCGCTCCGCTCGGCGCTGCTCTCGTCAACGCGGCGTTTTATTTCAAACCGAGAAGAAAGATTTGAAGCCGTTTCTCCGCCGCGTCTGTGTCTGTCTGTCTGTCGAACATGGCGGCGAAGGGGCTGCGAGCATCTTACCACAGAGTCATGGACAGGATAGAATTCATGCTGCCGCCTAAAATGAGGCCGTTTTACAATCACCCGGCAGGTACCGGCTCGGCTCGGCTCGGCTCCCGGCGTCGGGTCTGTTTGTGTGGGCAGCTCCGGGGTCACACAGAGGGCACCTTCACGGTGACAGGGCGGCAACGGCCGTCGAGGCTTCACGAGTGCCTGGCGACCTCCAGACGCCAATGGCTGCGCTGTCGCTCGCGGGGCTGTCGGTTTTACGTTAGAGAAGGCGCTGTCCAGGGCCAGGCCAGGCCAGGGCCAGGCCAGGGCAGGGCAGGGCAGCTTGGCTTTCACAAGATTAAACGCACCCAATAAGTAGGGGTTAGTTGTCTCTCTCACTGTGTGTGTGTGCGGGTGCCGGGCAGGGCCGGGCAGGGCTGTGTGTGTGTGTGCGGGTGCCGGGCAGGGCAGGGCTGTGTGTGTGCGGGTGCCGGGCAGGGCTGTGTGTGTGCGGGTGCCGGGCAGGGCTGTGTGTGTGCGGGTGCCGGGCAGGGCTGTGTGTGTGCGGGTGCCGGGCAGGGCTGTGTGTGTGCGGGTGCCGGGCAGGGCTGTGTGTGTGCCGAGCCAGGCAGGGCTGTATGTGTGCGGGTGCCGGGCAGGGCAGGGCCGGGCTGTGTGTGTGTGTGTGTGCGGGTGCCGGGCCGGGCAGGGCTGTGTGTGCGGGTGCCGGGCAGGGCAGGGCCGGGCTGTGTGTGTGTGTGTGTGCGGGTGCCGGGCCGGGCAGGGCCGGGCAGGGCTGTGTGTGCGGGTGCCGGGCAGGGCAGGGCCGGGCAGGGCTGTGTGTTGCTCCCGTTGCTGATCTGGACTCCTGTGATGCGAAATAAAGATCATGTTATGTGCAATTCTTGTCAGTGACGAGTCAGGAGGGCAGATATTGAGAGGATTTCTAAGTGTACATTTTTCCACTCTGCGTACAAGTAGGTTTTGAGAGTGTTTCCCGGGTTACACATAGGCACCTGCGAACTGACGGAGGGACGTACAACAAGGAGTGTTAAGCACTCTGCAAAGGATATTTTTGCTGCTCGAATATTCCCGTAGGGCGAAGTGGGTGGTTGCCAGGGAGGGGAACAAGGGAAGAAGCGTTGAATTGGTTTTCTGTCGGAATAAATTAGGAGCGGTTACACCTCGTGGTTTATGTGCTAATGATCAAAAAAAAATACTGCAGAGACTGGCAATCTGAAATAAGAACAGAAGTCGCTGGGAACACTCAGCAGGTCAGGCAGCATCTATGGAGAGAGGGAAATGAGTTGGCTTTCCTATGACCTTTCGTCAGAACTAATGTTCCAATGATAATTATGGTTGTTTTTATTACGGAATGACAGCAGACCCACTTTTTAGTACAATGTTTGGTAACTGGAGACTGGAATCCATAGATCATTACTTTCTTGAACTTTTTTCAAAAAGTGTAGCTTTAATAATAATAATAATCCTTGCATTTGATATAGCGCTTTTCACGTCGGGAGGACGTCCCAAAGCGCTTCACAGAACACACTGTCAAGTGAATTGACTGTATATTTGTGGGCGAACGCGGCAGCCAATTGCGCACAGCAATGTCCCACAAACAGTCGTAGATTGAAAAATGACCAATTTAATTATTGTTTTTGGTTTTTTGGAGGGATTATTATTAGGCGTGTGGAGTAAGGAAACTTGCCCAAGGTTTTGAGGAATTGTATTGGAGATTAGACGGTGTGGGGCTAAAATCACACCTCCACAGTATGATTTTTAAAAAAATGCACATGCTCTTCTCCCACAACCATCTCTAAATCTGTGTGCTTGTACAAATCTGGATATATGTTTATATGGCTATATATATATTTTAAAAATACTGTGGTAATGCAGCACACACAAGTTCTAAAACACTGAGATGTATGCGATTCCTTGTATTTCAGTTGAGGGATTAGTAGCTGATCTAGAATATTGAACCATGCATAAGGAAATGGGAGAATGCATGCTTTAGAATTTTTTGACAAACTTGTTTCAAAGCTTGCTCTACTTTTTCTGATTTAACTTCTGTTAATCTGAGTTCCTATTGAAGGTGTACTCTGTAAATGGGGCTGCATCAAGTCAGTACTGGTCTCAGAAGTAATTATCAGGCTTTGGTGGTCCCTTATGGTCGGTGAGTAATAGCAGTAGATTTATTGGGGAATTAACGAATGTAGTGTGACTTCAAAGTCCAGTAAATCAAGTGCGGTAAGTCAAGTGAGATAAATACTCACTGTAGTTAAACCTCACTACAGTCAAATGTGGGGTGGGTGGGGGGGTGTTGGGGGTACCTTATAGGAGGTGCCATTCTTCAGATGAGATGTTAAACCAAGGTCCCTTCTGCCTGATCTTGCGGACGTTAAAGATCCCATGGCACTATCTGAAAAGAGAAAAGAGTTTCTCTTGGTATCCTGGGCAACAATCCTCTAGACTAAACCATGTTTGTCATTCACTTCAGGGTTATTTGTGGGACATTTCTACGTGGAAATTGGCTTCCATCCTCTGCAAATATTCTGATCTCTTACCCATTACAGGTAGAGGGTAGCTTACAGACCCCCCTAAGCTCTCTATATTTTCTTCAACCTATGGGTATTATATCAAATGTTATGTATGCAAAATATATGAATTAACAATTAAGATTTCCATTTGATCATATCATTAAATCAATTTGTATATAAACTGAAATCTAACATAGCAGCTAAAATTGATCACTGTCAAAATATTTGTGGTCAGAATACAAGTATGTTTTTGTTTTTTTTTAGTATATGAAAGCATTTGCTACACTATTTGGGTAAAACAAATGTCAGATGTTTACCTGCAAAACCCAAGTATTTTGTTATCTATATCTGTTTTAAATTGTTTCCCAACTGGTTCATTTTGAAATCCAATGGTAGCTTGCAGGATAGAATAAATAAAAGATCTAGTCAATATTTAAAGAGAAGGAATTTAGACGTATTTCATTATTGGTATGCAAAGAAT
The DNA here is from genome assembly GCF_018977255.1 of Callorhinchus milii. Taxonomy (NCBI): domain Eukaryota; kingdom Metazoa; phylum Chordata; class Chondrichthyes; order Chimaeriformes; family Callorhinchidae; genus Callorhinchus; species Callorhinchus milii. Next base: position 52,510,011 of record NW_024704745.1, read on the forward strand.
AATCTGTACAACGGTCATCTGAAGCTAGCAAGGTTCTTCAGCAAATAAAATAGATGACATTTCATAAGAAGCTTTAATAATATACAACTTAATTTTCAGATCAACATAAATGATTGTATGAAAATCTATAGTAATAGGTTCATTCTGTGCTGTTGATTTTTGGTATGAATGTGGATCATTTGCTGCTGATTTTGCAGAACTTTTTCACATAGCATTAGCAGCAAAGTAGCTCTTTCTGTGAATGCTCCACTCTTTGTAGAGGATCATTGTAATGTTTTGAAGTCGCAAATGACATGTCACCATTGAAACCACTTCACTGAACTTGCATTGTCACCCAACCACAGAGGTGCCCCTTATTATAATAATAATAATCCTTGCATTTTATAGGGCACTTTTTACTTATCTTATACTTCCCAAGATCTGTTGAGGGGGAAATGCATTTCAGGAGAAATTTCTATAATGACATTACAGTCGAATTTGACTTAAAAGCATTACAGTTGTTCTGATTGTGTTTGACAATTTACCATTTGCTATCAAACACAGAAAACAATAGATTTGAAGTTGTATTGTTATTTGATGTATGACTGCTTTTCCTACTCAGTTAGTACAAAAGTACAGCAGAATGGAACCTCTTTCTTTTTAGAAATTCATATAGACGAGCACTTAAGTTTTCTGTTGGGGGAGAGGAAAAAAACACTTATGGATAAATGTATTTAATGAGTTAGAAAATTGAATCCAAAAAGTTGCATAAGTAGGCTTGCTAGTTATATGACTTCTTTCATATTTGAGTGTGTGTAGCTCATTTCAAATGTTTACAGTAGTATTTTGTTTCCACTGTTGAAAATTACAGCAATTATCTGTAGTAATTACACAATGATATTTAAAAATAACACAATGACCTTGCTTAACCTTCAAAATCTTGTTATTTTATTGTATAACTTTTCCTCTAATAGGTTTCTGTAATCTGTACTGCAAAACAGTGTTAGATTCAAAAATATGTTTGCATTTTTAAACAAAACAGTAAATCCCGCTTTTTTTTTAAAAAAAAAGCATGGTTTAGAGCCACCACCAATAAGGTGGGTACGTGTGTGCACCAATTTGAAATGCATTGCATTCCATTTACATCCTTGGCTCCAAGCTAGTATGACTGTTGCTTAGTACGGTATTGTATATTATAGAGAGGCATATCTAAAATAGCACTATAGCATTTTACAGGCAAATTATGTTAAAAGAACCTATGATCGTCCGATAACTGCAACAAGCTGTTTGCAAGTCAGTCCAATGTCTTCACCCAAAGCAGCTTTTGTGGTAATCCATCACACCTGTTGATTATGCTTTTTGGTGTCTGAATTAAAGTTGTCTGTCACAACCCTTTAGTATAGATTGTTGATTAAACTAGTGCACATTAATTTACCTAATTATTCCCATTAAGAATAGATTTAAATAGTAAGAAATAATTTTCTTTCTAACGGAATGTTCCTACTCATTGGCATCTATTCAGGCCAATAGAAATGTTTTATCAAATTATCTCTAAAATGTAGAACTCTAATTGCAACCTACTCTTCTTATTTTAGGTCCTCGTACAGTGTTTTTCTGGTCACCGATTATGAAATGGGTGAGTATATTGCCTTCCAATTGGGTAACATTGATTAGGTAACGAGGCTGACTCTGATGAATGTTAAGTCAACTATGCATATCTACGGTATTCTATTATCATATGGTGCAATATAATGCCTTTGGTGTCATATTCTTGGAGTCCAGTATATATACATATTTTAGGAATGATGTATCTGGAAACTTAACATTTTATTAAATAAATAAATGCGAGATTTTAGATTTATTGTTCATCTTTTTTAGGAAACAGCAAATCCAAGATTCTAGTTTTCTGAAATTCTATCCTTTCAAGTACTGTATCTAATTCTAGTTCTCATATTTCTGAGTAGTGAGCACACAGTGCCTTGAGACTTCCTCCTGACATACAAATGTACTATTGTATTGTAAGGTTACTTGGTATGTTCAATCTACATTGGGTCCTAATTGAAATCTGGATCTCTAACCATCTCCAATCACTTGCAAATCATGAATTTGAACATATCCTTGTTGGTCAAAGGAGAAATAAAAGTATTTTTTCTGAAAAAGAAATAAATTAATTTGGTCTTATAGTGCTGTATATAATAACAATAAACGTCCTATGATATCACCACAGTATATGTTCATTCAAACACAAATATACAGTCAATTCACTTTACAGTGTGTTCTGTGAAGCGCTTTGGGACATCCTCCTGATGTGAAAAGCGCTACATCAAATGCAAGGATTATTATTATTATTAATAGATGCATTTGTTAGTGGCAACACAGCTGAGATCAGAGTTTAGGGTAAATATACTTGATTGCCAACTTTGTCTTCAGTTTCAGATCTGATCATATAATTTTTTAAAAAACTTTGGAAGTACTGCTTTTTGAGGTTGAGAAGTAAAGTTGCCTTGTGAGCTACCAACTGTGAAATAGAATTGTTTCCAAAATGTCAACTTTCAATATACAATAATGTTCTGTTTGCTTATTGCATGCTGTGATATACTCTGAACTCAGTTAAGACATTCAGTTAACAATGTAATCAATTGAATTTCTCTTAAGTCTTATTTGCAGCATAATTACATCAGTGTTCTTCATCTACTTTTACTTTTTTGGTGTAATTGCTTCCGAATTTCACATTTATATATAAAAACTATTTTCTGGATCACTATGCAAACAGAATTTAGTCACAACCTGCAGAAAATTTTGGAAGCAATAAGAATTATTGTTGCTTCACATTGGAAGACTCTTGTCTTATACCTGCTGTACCTGTTGCAGCTACGCTCGCAACCGAAGGATCCAATATGGAATGTAGATTGACACACAGACAGACATTTCACCTTTATTCTTATCTAGGAAGACTCCTGTGGGAGGACTGCTTTTGGGAGGACTCAGTGGGAGGATATGGCGCTTTAAAAATTTTATTTTGTTGTTGTTGCCGTGGCTCAGGTACGTGCTGTGTTCTTTATTTTGTTCCCGCCACTTGGCTACATGTGTGCTCTGTGGCGCAGGATGCCACAGTGCTACGGTCAGCCGGCGTGGCCACCAGGTGAACTGCAATGTGTGCGTACATACGCACGTGCTGTGACATACAATGTCGCAGCACCACTTCAACTCAGCCACCGCCAGGTGCAACTGCAGCGAAAAGTGCAAACTGAAAATAACTCATGAATGATAGGAGATACCCGAAAACAAATATGCTCTTGTCACTCCCAGATGCAAGACCTTTTCAATGAAGTATAAATCATGTCTCTCGGTTATTGAGATCCTTCTTGAAGAGCAGACAGACATTGACGTTTTATTAGTATATATATATATATATGCACAAGAAGATAGAAGAAAATAACTAACCTGATTACCAATAAATGCTATGCATAACAGTGTTAGTTTTCCAAACTAGCTTTGAAAAAAAATAAGTGCTATTGATGCACCTTATTCCTAACCTGGGTTTCTTTCATGTGACTTTTTTTCTTCTCTCTTCTACTCTTTCTGTCCAGGGCTTAGTCCTTGCGGGATTAGCTGACATGACCAGGCCAGCAGAAAAGCTTAGCTTAGCTCAGTCAGGAGTGCTTTGTGCAACAGGTAACATTTTACATTTTTTCGGTATTCAATTTGCACTTAATTTTGTTCTTCCACCTCTTCCGCTCACCAGTTTATGCAAAGCCTACAGGTGGGCATGTGACCTTTCCCACTTACTAGTATGAAGCAGTATGAGTTTTCAGAACAATATTTCTATCGCCTTTTCTGAAGAGTTCTTCCCATAGTAACTGACTCTCTTCAGAAACACCATAAAATTGGAGGTGAAATCTGTGTCACGTCGATGTTGATGATGATACTGCATGTTAGTACTCCAATGTATTGAGTCATGGCAGACTCCACTGTCTAGTATGTTTTTGTTCAAAAATTGAATGTTTAGGATGAAGAGTACATTATGCTCAAGATCCAATTTTATTGCAAAATGGCATTTTTGCTTCAGAAGTGACTAAGAAGGTGTAATTATAAAGCAACTAATTCAATTCTTGGGTAGTGATTGCTAAATGTGACGTGACACCAAATCTCAATCCTCAGCTACAATTTCCCCTGAATTTTGCATCAACAGTTCATTTCCATTAGATACAAAAGTCTGGGACACAGATAGCTGTAACACTGCTGCCAGTTGCAGCCCCATTTCAATGCTCTAATTTTTTGCTGTCTGTGCAGATATTCTATGATGAATGCTGCAGAGAGGAAAATAGTATATCCAGATAACCACTTTCTTTTGTTGAAGTGGGAGGAAAGGAAAGAAGAAAGTGGAAGAATTTAGTGGAGTTTAATGCTGTTCTTTCTTCACCTGATCTTTTTAGTATCACAATTCATCTGCATTCAAACTGCATCAGCTAGTAGGGCACAGACTGCAGAAAGATTGGGTTAAGATTTTTGAAAATGTATACCATGTATCCAAAAAATTAGTAATCCCAAATTATTGTCATGTGTAATGCAGACCAATCAACTGGCATGTTTTATTTCAGTCCAACTCTCGAGACCTTGCTAAATGATCATGTGTAACATTGACTAATCAATCAACTGGCATGTTTTAACCAGCAGACCTTCGACTGACAAGTCTTGGATTGTAAAGAAAATTGTGTACATGGTATGCAGGGTGTGTCAGTTGTTTCTTACAGATAGATTTTTTGTTTGCGTAATATATGTGAGTAATATATGCTCAATTTTGCATTAACCCAATCTCTGATCATTGATAACAACAACAACATGATTCCATTTATAGAGCGCCTTTCACGTCGGGAGGACGTCTCAAGGCGCTGCACAGTTGGGTCAGGACACAGCTATCTGTGTCCCAGACTTTTGTATCTAATGGAAATGAACTGTTGATAAATTTGATCAGTGAGGCAAGTCAATATCCAAAGGCCATCAACAACTGGAGACTGGCAAATGGGGTCTTGATTGCCTCTCCCAACTGTATCGTAGTAGATGGGATCGCAATATTGTTCTGTTATTTTGTCTGATATTGGCTTTCATTTTAATTGAATTAAGTCAGTATCCCACAAACAGACATTCCAGTTTCAGATGCGGAACAGATTCCCTACCAAATCAAGTTATTAGTCTCAATTTGCTTCGCCTTGCTTCCTCCCTTTCCTCCTTCAAGGCCGGTCTCAAAACCTTTCTCTTTGACCGTGCCTTCAGCTCCCCTCTCGACTCTCTTCCTCCTCCTCGCTCCCTCCCTTCCCTCCCCTCACCCTGACCATTTCCCCCTCCTCTCTCCCTCCCTTCCCTCCCCTCACCCTGACCATTTCCCCCCTGCTCGGTCATGACCCAACTGTGCAGCGCCTTGGGACGTCCTCCTGACGTGAAAGGCGCTCTATAAATGGAATCTTGTTGTTGTTGTTGTTGTTGTTATTCCTTCAAAAATGAACAGGATAAGGACTTGGTTAGAAAAGCAGTTGAAGGTTTGTAGGGATGAGTAGAGAATGAGGAGGAGAATGTATAGGGGAAGCTAGTCAAAGTTGAAAAGTAGAAATGTGAGAAGGAAAGATAGTGTGTTGCTTTGATTACTTTTAGAGATCAGATGGAATATATTCAGAACTTTCTCTCAGAGCATAAAATAGAAGGGATAACATTCACTTTGGTGTACAATGAAGATGTGAAAGAAACAGGCTTGTTAGGCTGTTGTTCCAATGTTTTCTTTTGTCTTGCGTAGTTTTAATGCTAACTCGATAAAATAAATTAATCGCTTCTCTTGTTTTATAACAATAGGCTTGATTTGGTCCAGATATTCACTTGTGATTATTCCAAAGAACTGGAGTCTGTTTGCTGTGAACTTTTTTGTTGGCTGTGCAGGTGCCACACAACTAACTCGGATCTGGAAGTAAGTGTATTTGAAATTTAGAAAATCACAAATCTCTTATCTAATCAGGAGACTTCTGGGTGGCATTGCAGGGAATGGGGAAAATAGGTACAGTATCCCCACAGTGCCAGTAGCAAATTTAAATTGGTTTTCTTATTAAATGTTTATTAATACATTTTTAGTATACCGTAATTTTTAACATAGCTTTGTGTAACTTTCAAATCAAGGAACCAATAATGAATAATAGGGTCATTTTGAAAGTTCTCTAATATGTGGAATCCTTATTTTAATCAGAAATATTTTAACCAAATTTAAGCATGGTTTATAACAAGACCTAATTATTTCCAGTTACTAAGGACGCTATGAATAGAAAACTTCGGGATCGATTTTGACAGATCTATGAACCATATATGTGTGTGTGTGTATATATATATATATATGTTAGTTATGTAAACCATATGCAAAGAAAAATAGTATAGTTGCCCTTAATAACGTAATTAACAATAAAATGGATGAAAGAATATACATGAAGATGGCCAAAATAATAATCCTTTGATAAGACTTTGAGATGCCCCAAAGCGCTTCACAGAATATACTGTAAGGTGATTTGACTATATTTTGTGGGTGAAAAGCGGCAGCCAATCGCACACAGAAGTGTCCCACAAACAATTGTGGATTAAGTAACCAAATTTTTTTTTGGAGGGATTATTACCCCTGGAAAGCAATCCGCCAATTGACTAACAATCTGGTTCCTACTTACTCCTAGGTAAATCGAGGTATGTGGAGTAAGGAAACTTGTCTAAGGTTTCTCCCTGCCCGAGAATAACTGGGGTGTGGGGGGTGAGAAGTGATGACAGTGATGGGTGGTGGACAAGGAAAGGGACTTTGTTTATTGTGTCAGCCAGCAGAGGGCAAAAGAGGGGGAGTTGAGTGACCAGAAGCTGGGTGGGCATGGGGTTGATGCAAATAATGAAGCATATCTTTGATCAAAGATATTTCGTGTTATAATCCTTACAATTGGTATAGAGACTTTCACGTCGGGAGGATATCCTAAAACGTTTCACGATCATTTATGCTTTATGTCCTCAAATTGTTGATTCTTATCGGTATCTCGGGGTCGTGGTGGACACCAGCTTCAGCCTGGACACTGTCCTGAAAGTATAATGTTTCATTTATATTTGTACAAAAATAATAATTGGCAGCAGGAAGCCCAATTTACACTCCAATCCTTCCCATTGGTTTGGAGCATGGAAAGCAGTGTCTCTGGGCATTACAGGATATTGCCCTGACTCAGATTATGTTAGATCAGTATTCCCCTGAATATCCTGGGAAAGCATTTCGTTGGCACCAAATTATTCTGCTGATCCAAGATGGAAGACCCAGGGCATTTCAACTGGATTTGGATACTACAACAACAACAAGATTCCATTCATAGAGCACCTTTCATGTCGGGAGGACGTCCCAAGGCGCTGGACAGTTGGGTCAGGACATACTACCATTGTTCAGAAGTTGTAGTAGAGAGGAAGGGTATTTCCAAAACGCATTTTAATCACATTCTTTAAGCAATTTTGATTCTAAAGTGTCTATGTAATTTTGAATAAAGGTGCATAAAACCGAGTTAAAGTAATAACCTTGCTCCCTTGTTGTATTGACGTTAAGAATCCATTCAGATTACCTCTGTAAACTTGCTCCCCTTTTTATGTTTTAGGTACCGACAAGAGTTGAAACAAATGGAAAAGTCGAAACAGGAATGAAAATCAACAGCCTATAAAAATTCAAAACATCAGTTTGTATTGACTTTTTTTAACGTGCCTTGTTAGTGAATCAAGGTATCGAATAGAAACTTTAACAACTTGATGGTTTTGTAGTGGAGATCGTGTTGCATATAAGACTTATTTGTAAATATGTTCATAATCTCCCAATAAATGTTACAATGGTGCAGCAATGTTTTGTTTAATTTATTGCTAATGATAAGTTTTAACTGTAATTGTCCTGCTTAAAATCCATTATGTTGTGTCTTCACTTACAGCAATAGTGATCCGCAGCAGAATATTTTTGATTTTTTTTCAGTTCTCATACAACTGAATGAGAAAAAATTAAAACTAAACTCCACTAACCAGTTTAGTTTTTAATTATTAACTACTGTATCCCATTGCTTAACCAGTTATTTAGTGGTCATTTATGAGCCATGACCAAATCAATTTGTGATGTCAGCATTTATTCTGCAATGATGGGAATCTATCCTGATGAAACCTCCACATTAAGGGTTGCCACTTAACAGGATCTCAGCAACTAAGTTTCCAATTGTGCATCTGGGACTTGATTTTTATACTGGGTATTATAATCTGGCATCTCTTTGTAACTTCAAAATATTTGCACTATTTACAAATTGCATGTCTTAGTTGTAAGGTACTGATTATTCTGTGATTTGTGTACACAGCAATAAAGAAGGAATTAATTATCTTTGGTTAAAATGTATCCCTTCATTGAAGTGCATGACAATGTTTATATGCTCAAATCTCAATTGTTTTGAGGTCTGGCTAATTAATTCTTTGGAAAATAGATCCTTTAGCCTGTTTCACACCTCGGTCTTTGTTTCCTGTGCCTTTTCAATTCCCTCTACATTCAGTCCACATCCATTGTCTTTCTTGCTCTTACCTGATGTGCTTCAGAGCTCTATCTCCCATTTTAAAAAAACTTCTATCATGCAGCAAAATCTTTTATTATCCACCATAATGATAGAGACCCTGGGCAGTGAAAAATAGACATTGGTTGCCATTCACGTCAGATTCCAAATGACAACGCAATCGCGATTGGGAATTTAAAAATTAGTAAATTATTTGCTGTCAGTTTTGACATGCAACGTGAAGTCTTTTGAGTAGTGTAGTGAGATTTTTAACATCCACCTGAACAGTCAGACAAGACCTCAAATTAACATTTCATCTGAAGTGTAGCATCTCCAGCATTGCCTTGGAGTATCAACCAAGTTCAATGTCTCCAATGTGGGGCCTTAAATCCATGACTTAAATCTGACCCACAGGCAAAATTGCTGCCAACTCAGCAAGCCTGATGCCTTTTTATAGCGTTATCCACTTTGAAGCAGCTCTCAGATAATTGTCAAATTAAGTGATTGTATTTGTAAGCAAACATTTGCATTACAACCAATCACAAGATTAGTACAATATAATCTGACGGTGTGTAAGCCAGGACACCGGGAGAAACCGCATTTTCATAGCTTTCATGGGTTTAGTTAACATCCACTTGAACAGGCAGATGAAATTTCATTTTGACATCTTGTTTCAAAAGATAGTACTCAAACTATCCAGCATTTCTTTAGTACTGTTATAATTTCCTGACATGGAGCCCATAAATCTTATGACGCAAACGTGAGAGTGCTGTGAACCAAACCCAATTAACACACATGATTTAATTGAGCTGGAAAAGATCAAGTAAAATGTATTTTTGCTTGCACTAACCAAGAACTGACATCCCTATTAATGGTTGGTTGCCATGGTCTGGGTTAGGAGGAGGAGAAACAACCATAATTGAGCTGGTTTAGTTTACTACATCACCTGCTGCTTTCTGTGGAAATGAAATGTTGACCACTGGAGGGCACCATTTACTGTAGCTGGAAGTGGCAGCTTGGGGGTGATTTAATTCAGCTCCATGAGCATTTGTCAAGTATTCACAGATATTCCAATTTAGTATGGAGCTGGAAACAACTGAGATAAGGATGAAGAGAGAAATATGGGTATAATATCTTATTTTATTTACCAACGAAGGTAGAATGAAAGCAGGACTAATAGAAACTAGAAGAACTGCAAAATGAAAATACAAACCATCTAACAAGCAAAGTGGTTCTCTTCTGATGGAGACATGGAACATTAAATTTCTTTTTCATTTTAGATAGGTAATCAGAGTAGATTATAATGGACGATAATGGCACTGCGAGACAGGGATGTACAGGTTACTGAGAGACAGATGTCCTGGCTAAAATGCCCCAGATGGAGTTGGGAGAGTGCATCCACCTACAGTACAATCCCACAACCGTTGGCTACTGAGCGCTTTGGCAGAACCAGAAGTTGGCCATTTACTTGGAATCTGCCAGAGTTTTTTTTTGCCTGGGTGAAAAGTTCTAAAGGACATGTGGGAATATAAAGTGGATTAAGTTTTTCTTACATTACCATTCTTCCCTGATCCACATCCCCATCCTCCCTGTCAGTCCTCCCCCTCGCCCCGCACATTCTGCCACCAACTGTCCCCTCCGCATCGGCCTACAAAATGTCTGCTCCCTCTCCCAACAAAACACTCACCATCCAAGACCTCATTGTCAATGAAAACATCAATATTCTCGCCCTCACTGGAACCTGGATCACTCCAGGCGACACCTTCCCCCTGATAGAGGCCACACCCGCTACACCTTCCATCATACCCCACAACCAATGGCTCTCATCTCCCGGTCCCTATCCCCTTACTCTTCTGGAACCTTCCCCTGCTTTGAGCACCTTATCCTTGATCATCCCTCCAACATTTTCCTCAAAATTCTTCTTATCTATTGCACCCCCCCAAGCCCTCCCCCACTTTCATCCCCAACATCTCCACCCTCCTATCTTCCCTCTCCCTCTGCTCCGAACGCCTTCTCATCCTCGGCGACTTCAACCTTCACTTCACCCCCACCTACTCTACCTCTGCTGACTTCTCCTCCCTTATCTCCTCCCTCAACCTCTCCCTCCACATCCACTCCCGACACCCACGTCCACGGTCACCCCCTCGAACTGGTGATCACTTGGGGCCTCACTGTCTCGGACCTCACTATCATTGACAAAGTGATCATGGACCATTACTTCATCTCCCTTGACTCCTCAATCCCTCTCCCCACCGCCAAGCAACCCACTCCATCTCCTGCTGCCCCTGGAAAAAGAATCTCCCCTCCTCCTCCCTCTCGGCTGCCTTAGAGTCATCTGAGCTCCTTCCCCTCTGGGCTTTCACCCGCAATGACCTAACCTCCTCGGTCACTCTTCTCCACAGTTCCCACTCCTCCACTCTTGATTCCCTTGCTCCTCTCCCTTCCCAAACTGTCTCCTATTCATGTATGTCACCATGTACACCAGCCACCTCCGTTCCCATAAAGCCACTGAACGCACCTGAGAAATCAAACTTAACAGTTCATCGGCAAATCTGGCTGGATCTTATCAAAACTTACCGCTCCGTCCTCGCCTGCGCTAAATTGTCCTTCTACTCCAAGACAATCTTGGAGGCCAAGGACAACCCCAAGCTCCTCGTCTCCATCACCAACCAGCTCCTCCACCTACCCTCTCACGCCTCGACCATCCTCACCTGTGAGGCGACGCTGGATTTCCTCGAATCCAAAGTCAGCTGCCTCTGCTATTACATCTGCTACACTCTCCCCATCTCCCCCTCCCACCCCGGCCCTTGCCCATCCCTCCCTCCACACCTTCAAACCTGTCTCCCACTCCTCCCACCACCACTATAACCAGCATGAACCGACTACCTGCTCCCGCGACCCCATCCCTACCCCTCTGCTTACTTCCCAGCTCCACCTCTTTCGCCTCTACTCATAGACATCATAAACCTCTCCCTGTCCACTGGTACAGTTCGCACCCCACTAAGAACTGCCATCATCACTCTTATCCTTAAAAACCCCTCCCTGGACCCATCTCTATTCTTTAACTCCACCCCATCTCCAACCTCCCTTTCCTCTTCAATGTCCTGGAAAGAGTTGTTGCTTCCCAGCTTTGCTCCTTCTTCTTCTGCCACTCGCTTGACGAACTCCTCCAATCGGGTTTCCATGCTGCCCACAGCACAGAAAGAGGCCTGGTCAAAGTGACAAATAACATTCTGTCCTTCCGCGATCAGAGCTCCCTCTGCCTCCTCGTCCTCCTTGTCCTCTCTGCTGCCTCCGACACCGTCTATCCTCATCCACTGCCTCTCCTCTCACCTCAACCTTCACGGCTCTGTCCTTGACTGGTTCAGATCGTACCTCTCACACCACCTCCACTTCATCTCCACAAACAGTTTCTCCTCTAGCCCCCGCACCGTCTCATGTGGCGCTGCTCAGGGCTCTGTCCTTGGTCACGTCCTCTTCAATATCTATATGCTCTCTCTCTTGGTGACATCATCTGCAGACATGGGGTCAAATTCCACATGTATGCAGATGACACCCAACTCTATCTCTCTGCCTCCACCCTTGACTCCAGGACCACTGCTGTCCTGACAGAATGTCTGTTGGACATCAAGTCCTGGATGAGAGCTAATTATCTTCAGTTGAATGTCAACAAGACCGAGGCTCTCCTGATTGGCTCCCGTCAGCGCCTACTCAACTCAGGCACTGACAACATCACCATCCATGGATGAACACTCCACCTTACTAAGCCAGTCTGGAACCTTGGCGTCTTGTTTGACCCTCAGCTATCCTTTCTACCCCACATCTACCTCAAGACCTGCTCTGCCTTCCCCCACCTCTGCAGCATCGCCCGGCTCCGCCATCGACTCACACCGTAGGCCGTCAAAACCCTCATACATGCGTTGATTACATCGAGACTTGACTGCAAGCTCCTTGCTTGTCAGCCTCCCTAACTTCTCCCTTCATAGCCTGCAGATCATCCAGAACTCTGCAGTCCATGTCCTCTCCCACACTAGGCTCCATGACCCTATCACCCCCCCCCATCCCACCCGACTCCATTGGCTTCCCATGACACAGAGGATACAGTTCAAGATCCTGGTCTCACCTTCAAAGCCCTCCATGGTTTTGTTCCCCACTACCTCTCCAACCTCCTAACCCCCTACCATCCTGCTCAGTGGGCTCCAGCCTGCTTCACGTCTCCCGCCTCGCTCGCCCCACTATTAGCGGACGGGCCTTCTGCCACTCTGCCCCCACTCTCTGGAACTCCAACCCGCAGTAACTCCACCTCGTTCCCTCCCTTACCTCCTTCAAGACCCATCTCAAGAATGTCCTCTCCGACTATGCTTTCGATCTCCCTGCTTCCCTCCATGCCCTCCACCCTCCCCGACCCCGATCCCCAGCTCCCATAACAGGGAATACGTGCTGGAAGGCAGTGAGTGCACAACGAACAGTAATCTAGTCACCTCACGGTTACTTCAAATTGCACTCTGAAACTGTAAAGTAACACTGAGACTCGTTTGCACAGCTCTCTCTCTCTTTTGTGATAATGTGATACTTGGCTGGCTCCCAAAGCATGTTGCAATGAAGACCTGCTGTAACAGCAGCCAATACCCTTGATGACGCTTTAATGTGTTATAAGGACAGAAATATGTTTGCACAAGTACATGTAAATTGGATATTATACATTCAAGATAGCATTAAATCACAGTCACAGTTAAGAGGCTTTTCTTGGACGGTGAATTCAAAATGAAACAACCATGCCCAAGAGCTAATTCAATTCTGATTTCTGAGAGTTAGATAGCTCTGAGCTCCAGGCTTTGGAAGTTCATTACCCTTGCAGAGTTACAAGAAGCCACAGCATGTGTCAGCTCCTAACTTACCTCTCTTTTTCTTGCATGCCAAACGATTATTGGTTGCACCACTTTCCCAGCACAAAAACTGTGCGAAAAGACCCCTTAACATGGCATTAACTCTTTCAACGTTTGTGTGCCCTTGACATGTCAGAAGCAGAAAGTTATAGAATCCATTTTGTAACTGATTAGACCAGGAAAAGCACGAGTTTATTTTCCCAAGGTAAGTGTCCATTAAAAACAATGAGCATAATACTAAAGTAACATTGCGTGTTGCTTGAATCTTTAAACTTTAACTTTGACTAAAGCATTTTAATGAAACAAATATATTTCTATACATGGAGCAAGAGAGAATTCAAGAGCAAGCTAAAGCTAGCTTTGTAATACAACATAACTCTTGTGTATGGAATTTCTGTATTCTAGAGGTGCTTCAAACAGGGCTGTGCTCAAGAACATAACAATCACTGGGATTCACCAAGAAATATATTATAATTATGCTTTATACCTATGTGCTGGGGCTGGAGTTATATATAATCTAGCTATGTGATTGTATATATAGGTCAAAATTGTGGCATCTAATATAGCCCTTACTAAATTCCTGAATAATCAGATGTCCCTGTGTTCAAACAGTTAGCAAACACTAAGTTTGGTACCTTAAATGAAGAATCAATAAACTCATTACAAACTGCTGAACCAAGCTTATTTATTGTAGAATTCCTCTGGGCATTCTTGGAGACGATTTTAGAGTAATTGTAGGTATTGTGGAAAACAAAATAAAATCATATTTGTTCCTTAAAATAAGAATATAATTTATATTCTTGCTTTCAGACAGATGTCTTACCTCAACTTTAGCCTCAAATTCTCCCCTTGCTCAATAACAGGCAGCATCCTTTCACCTATGATAGATGGAGGAGATAGTTGATCAATCACAGGCTAGCAGCTAAAACAAACTATTTTTATGTGTTTATAATGGGAAATGTTTGCTATCTTATTGATCGGTATGCACTAGACACTATTAATTTTTCCCCTTGTCATTTTCAATCGGTGATTGCCTTTCTGAAATCTCAGTTTCAATGGAATAAGTTAAACCATATAGTCTATTTCGCCAAGATCATCAAAACTAGCTATGTTTTTAATTGATACTCGGAAATTCTATTAAAGACACAGTGAAAAGGCGATTATTTTCATTAATATTAATAATAATAATCCTTGCATTTGATATAGTGCTTTTCATGTCTTCTAGACGTCTCAAAGCGCTTCACAGAATAGACTGTAAAGTGAATTGACTATATTTGTGGGCAAAATGCAGTAGCCAATTGCACACAGCAGTGTCTCACAACAGTTGTGGATTGAAGTGACCAATTTTATTATTTTTAAAAATTTTTTTTGAAGGATTATTATCAGGCGTGTGGAGTAAGGAAACTTGCCCAAAATTTTGCCCTGCCGGGAATCGAACCCAGGTCTCTCGCGTGCGAGGCAAGTGCTCTAACTGATCTACAGGACTCCTATTAACATATTTTATCAACAGGGCTTAACATAAAATAAACCCTGATATCAGTCACATTGATTAGTACTGTGGCTTGGTCAAAATTTTGGAGTCCTGTAGCTTAGTAGTTCGAGCACTTGCCTCACAAGCGAGAGGACCTGGGTTTGATTGCTGGGCCGGGCAAAATGTTAGGCAAGTTTCCTTACTCCACAAATCTGTTTACCTAGCAGTAAGTAGGAACCTGGGTGTTAGTCACTTTTCCAAGAGTAGTAATCCCTTCAAAAAATAAAAATAAATACATTTTAAAAAATAATAATTTGGTCACTCAGGCCACAGCTGTTTGTGGGACACTGCTGTGCACAATTGCCTGCCACATTTCGTCCACAAAATATATACAGTCAATTCACTTTATAGTATATTCTGTGAAGCGCTTTCAGAAATCTCAAAGATATGATAAGGCGCTATATCAAATGCAAGGATTATTATATAAGGTAACTGTTACAAAAATAATCGTTTTATTTCATATAGCCCCTTTCACGTCAGCAGGAATGTCCTAAAACATTTCACAGGATGTATTGTAAAGTGGAGTGACTGTGTTTTCATTAGCAAGCCTAGCAGCCAATTTTGCACACAACAATACCTCATAAACAGCCATGGAGTGAATGACTAATTTTATGTGGGAGATTGTTGGCCAGGGCACTGGAGGAAACTCCTTTCTCTTTTAAAATTGTGCCATGGGATCTTTTAAAATAGTGCCATGGAGTGACTGTGTATATTTGGGCGAATGCAATAGGTAATTTGCAGACAGCGGTGTGCCACAAACATCCAAGAAGTGAACGACCAATTTTATTTGGGGGATTATTGGCCAGTCCAGCAATGTTAAAATAGATGGCAAGATAACAAATATAGGGAAGCTAAATAGTGTGTAAAAGATCCAGTTTAATTAAGGAGATGAGGCAAAGCATGGCAAGTGATTTTTATGTAATGAAGCCTTTTTAACCCTTTGATCACTTGAAGATCTTTTTGTCTTTAAAATCCCCTTGTTCTTTATCCCATGTTAATTTGCAAAAATAGATTACATTTGCAGATATAGTAAATATGAGAAGAGAAATAGTGTTGTAGAAGACCCAGTTTAATTAAAGATATGAGGTAAGGAGAAGGAGTGGATTTTATTATAAATAAACCTATTTAACCTTTGAATACTTAACAAACTTTTCATATTTAAAATTTGTAATATTTAAAATATCACAGTTCATATTTAGGCCGCACCAAATCATGAAACATCTGCCCTTCGAAGATTGTGAAATCAAGAGTGAATTAAATATCAGGTGAAACTATAAGTGAGCTGCTGAAACTCAGAGTCTACATTACATCAGTACAATTTAGGGTAGTGATTAATCTACATCCCCTAGATTCTCTTAAAGGAGCCTTCACGTACGACATGAAATAAGAAACTAGTGGCTTCCATATCTTAACATTTTTGTGTATTAATCGAGAAATAATTTGTTATATCTTATACCTGTCAATGCTCTATGTGTGTTGTATATTAATGATGTCAGAGCATTTGGATATAGCACCTTATCACATTGAAATATTTCAAAACATCCTCAATGCACGGATTATTATTATTATTTAATTATACCCCCAAAAGTCTACATGCAGACAGGCACAGATCAAAGAACTCACTTGTGTCAATAATATTCTTACCCGAAAAGTATGCCAATTTCTATTCTTGTACGATAACGACTGGGGTCAAAAGATAAAATCAATCATCGATCACCTTAGTATGACACCCCAAAATGTTATAAAACATTCCTAGATGCGGTTAGGTTCTGGTCTTAAGATAGCTCCTGGCCGTAAACAACCATTCTTCGACAGGTCAGAGAAGATAACCATTTGGCCAGAGACACTCAGACAGTCTATCCTAATTAGCCAGGCAATTATTACATTCAAGATGTAAACCATTTGTTTGCTTTCTCCTTAGTGCATACCAAACCAAGATGGTCATATAACTAACAGCATCAGCCAGTGTTTATTCACTCTTGGGATCTCTCCTTCACAGTCGTGTACTATGGATGCAGTCACAGCTGTTGACCATTGATTAATTTAACTCTAATTAAAGTAATAATAATCCTTGCATTTGATGTAACAGTAGCACATTTCAGGTTAGGCGGATGTCTCAAAGCACTTCACACAATATACTGTAAACTACAGTCACTGTGTGTTTTGTAGGTGAAATGTGGCAGCTAATTTGCGTACAACAATGAGCCACAAACATCCATAAAGTGAATGACTAATTTAATTTGGGGGAATTGTTGAAGAGGATACCAGGAGAAACTCGCTTATCTTTTTGAATAGTGCGATAGGATCTTTAATATCCACCTTAACTTCTCATCCAAAGAATTGCACCTCAACAATGCAGCACACCCCATTGCTGCACTGGGGTGTAAGCCTCGATATACGAGTTCAAAGTCCTGAAATAAGGCTTGAACCCACACCTTCTGGACGACTCCATGATTATTTTACTATTTTCCATTTTTTCATTGATTATGTTTTACTCAATGAATAATCTGTAATTATTATGTGTGCACTGTAATTACATCAGCAAGAGATTATTTAACGCCATGTTCAAAAGCAAGGAACTTGGCAATACATTAAACATCACACAGCAAAGGTTTGAGGATGCACTTCTTTATTCTAGAAGCATATTACTTTATGCTCTGAGACGTTACCCCATGTGAAGGGTGCTATATATAACTGTGAGGTATTATTGTTGCTATGCTGTATGTTATATGTAGAAATTATATGTTAGCATATCAATGACAAGGGCAACAATGAAGAACAAAACTCAACAAACTTATTTTGTTACCAACCACTGATAACCGCTCCACTCATTAATTTTGCCCAAAGCACCTCTCCTATTATGCAATCCACTTGGCAGTTTCACAGGGATGGGCTTTAAGTAATATCATGCAGGAAGGTTTTAAGATAAGGAAATGAATATTTTGTATCAAAAATTTTTTTGGGAAAACGTACAAATACGATGAAAGAAAAAATGAGTAAATAAAATTGTTTTACATTAGGCGTGTCCACTTAACGTATCTAATTTTTCTCTCAACACATGCTACTGAAATGTGTCCTAAGCAATTAGTGTAAAATTTAGTCAATATATTTCTCTTAACAATAACACGTTCAGAAAAAATTCTTTGCTCCAATAGGTATCTATTAAGTGGTGAAAGAGAAACAAAACAGTTTCTTCGTGAATGTCAGGGGAAATTGAAAACTCGAAGAGTTAGTGAAGCAGCAGAGAAACAGTTTGCAATGAAGCACATGATCAAAGTGTGACTGCCGAGGAGTCTCACTTTCCATTGACTTTGCAGGAGCAACGTTTGTCAAAGATGAAGGCTTTAAAATGCAAATAGCTGAAACGGATTTCTTCAAAGTAACAATTTGGCATTTATTGCTAATATTTATGTCATGAATATATTTATGTTGGCTCATAATATGGGTGATGGGTAATAATACAATACAATTTATATTTATATAGCACCTGAAGGATATCTCAAAATGATTGACACTGCTGGCTGAGAACTCGAGCTGGGGTGAAGCTGAAGAGTAAATATTGGCTGAAAATACAGTGAAAGAGATGTCTTGGGACAGGCCTTGAAAGAGGAGCGGAGAGGGTGAATCAGAAGGACACCAGAATGGAGTTCCAGAAAGCAGAGGCAGAATGACTTAAAGCCCACTGTCAGTGGTGGAGGGGATGGGGCAGGGGCATGACAGGGCAGGGACTGGTGCTCACTGAGTGAAGGCAGTGGCTAAGTCAGTAGGGTTGAAGGAGGTCAAAAAGGGAGGGTAAAGTGAGATTTTGGAGAAATTTAAAGGTGAGAACGAGGATCTTCAACTGGATCTACTGGGGAATAATAATAAAAAGTAATAATCCTTTCATTTAATATAGCACCTTATCATGTCAGCGGCCTCCTACTTCTCTGCCCTCCCTCATCCCAACCCTGCCCCCTAAGCTCAGGGCTTGAGCCCTGACTGTTAAGCGTCTTGTGACGTCCTCCCAATGTGAAAAGCGCTTTACAAATGTAATTTTGTTGTTCTTGTCATCGGAAGGTTGCTCCTAGAAATCTGTCAGATACCATCAGTCAGAGGATCAGTCCCTGGATCACTACCATATTGAGGGAATTGAGGCCCTTAGGAAGAGTACACCATTTGATTCATTACCAGAGTTCCCTACATCGGTGCAGGCTACCATATATAGCACTCCAAAGTTTGCAAAGCATAAATGTTTTGCGTTATGATTAATTGTTTCGCCACACTCACAGAGAAATGAATAGTCATTACAACCTTCTGGAGCAATACACCTGTCATCTCCTGGATATAGGTTACTGCAGAGTCCCAGCTAAGACTAGAAAAGTCATCTCTTGTGCCTGGAAGCAATCTCTATAAACTAATAATGGCTGTATCTTTACTAGATTGTCAAAATAACAGGTGACTTCCTCTCTCTCTCTTTGTGACCAGGGCTCCCTCTGCCTCCTCATTCTCCTGGACCTCTCCTTTGCATTCAACACAATTGACCACCCCATCCACCTCCACCGTCTCTCCTCCCTCATCCAACTTAGTGGGACTGCATTCACCTGGTTCGAGTCCTAATTAACCGACCACCAGCGCTTCATCTTGGCCAATGGTTTTTCCTCTCGGCTCCGGCCGGTCACCTATGGGATACCGCAAAGCTCCATCCTTGGCCCACTCTTCTTTCTTATCTACATGCTCCCTCTCGATGATGTCATCCGCAGACACTTCCACATGTATGCAGATGACACACAAATCTACCTCTCTTTCTCCAGCTGCGACTCCCAGTTCGCTGATGTTGTCAACTTGTCTGACAAACATCAAGGCCTGGATGAGCACAAACTTCCTGCAGCTGAACGTTGACAAGACAGAAGCTCCCATCTTTGGCTCCATCTTTGAGTCCAGCTTTGGCTCCCATCAATGTCTTTCCTTCTGCAGTTGAGACCTCCTCACCATACCCTATCTCTCCCTAAGACCCAACGAACTTGTGCGCAACTTAGGATCAGGTTCAATCCCCAGCTAGCCTTTCTATCCCACATCCGTTCCCTGGCCAGGACTGCTTTCCTCCACCTCCATCACATTGCCTACCTCCGTCTGTTCCTCACTCCAAAAGCTACCAAAATCCTCGTTCATGCCTTTGTCACCTCCCTCCTCGACTACAGAAACACCCTCCTCACAGGTCTGCATCGGGCTCCACCACTGTTAAGTGCTCCGAGACGCCATCCGGCATGAAGGGCGCTATATAATTGCAAATTGTTGTTGTTGTAGATATATGCAGAGTACTTGGAGCATTAAAGACCAATTCATTTTATGGAGCTTGACCTGCTTACTGAACTTGAATCTGTAAATGCAATGATCCTCTGACACAGACAGGTATTAAACCATGTTTACCCAAATTGTATTGGCACTATTTACAATAAAACTATATTGAGTGTGGAACCAAAGTCAAGGTATGTAGATGACACGCAAATCTAGTTCTTTTTCTCCGGCTGCCACTCCCAGTTCTAAGTATATGGAATGTAAGTTGGGCTTAGACTATTTCTGAAAACTGATCTGGAATCAATTTCCATAAACTGCAATAGAGATCTGCAGATCTAGTCCAATGGAAAAATTATGTTGATTTAAGATATCTGCATTTGAGGGTACACAGAAGGGTGATTCTCCAATTTTTTAGTCAATTTACTGAGTTTGGTGGGTGAATGGGCCTCACTGACCTGGAGAAACAAACACCATGGCTGGTAATGTCACTGATGATCTGAGAATCATTCTCAGGTTTTGTAAGGGTTGGAACGGAAGCCTTCTCCCCATACAAATGTAATCTTGTTGTTGATGTTGTTGTTTTGCTCCACTGAACAATTGAGGTTTTCACTGCAAAGTTAAACTCACGTCATGATGCAGCATTAAATGATGTAATATTAAAAGTATCAAGAGAAGCATTAACACCAAAAACTATTTCCATTTGCTATTAACCAGGCTATAAATTAGCACTAAGGGCTCAAAGTTCAGTCTATCCTGATAATTTCAAAGAGTTTCTCCTGGTTCCCTGGCCAAGAATTTTCCAGACAAATTAATCATTCACCTCCCAAGAAGTTTGATGATGTGATAAGATGCTATATCAAATGCAAGGCTTATTATTATAGCTGTTTGTGGGATCTTGCTGTGCACCCGTTGGCTGTTGATTCTGCCAACAACAACAATAACAACTTGTATTTATATAGTACTCTTCATGTAATAATAATAATAATAATAATAATCCTTGCATTTGATATAGCGCTTTTCACGTCAGGAGGACGACCCAAAGCGCTTCACAGAACACACTGTAAAGTGAATTGACTGTATATTTGTGGGCGAACGCGGCAGCCAATTGCGCACAGCAATGTCCCACAAACAGTCGTAGATTGAAAATGACCAATTTAATTATTGTTTTGGGTTTTTTGGAAGGATTATTATTAGGCGTGTGGAGTAAGGAAACTTGCCCAAGGTTTCGCCCTGCCTGGAATTGAACTCAGATCTCTCACTTGCAAAGCGAGTGCTCTAACCACTGAGCTACAGGACTCCAGAATAATGTGGAATATTGTAGAATTAATGAAATATTGGCCCTGGAGAGGGTACAGTGCAGATTCACCAGAATTATACCAGGATTTAAAGGATTAAATTATGAGGACATGTTGAATAAACTTGGTTTGTGTTCCCTTGTTAAGAGGTTGAGGGGTGATCTGACTGAGGTGTTTTAAATGTTAATGGGATTTGTAATGATTTGTAAGTGATTTGTAAGGGATCTGTATGGTAGATACAGAGAAACTATTTTCTCTGTTGTGGGAATCCAAAACAAGGGGGCATAATCTTAAAGTTAGAGCTAGACTACTTAGAAGTGAAATCAGGAAGCAGTTTTTCACACAAAGGGTTTTGGAAATCTGGACCTGTCTCCCCCAAAAGGCTGTGGATGTCCTGATCCATTCAAGTTTTCAAGACTGGGGTCGATAGATATTTGTAAGGACAGGGTATTAAGGGATATGGGGCAAAGGCGGGAAAATGGAGTTGAGGTACTATTAGATCCGCCATTATCTATTAGAATGGCGGACCAGGCTTGAGGATCTGAATGACCTATTCCTGTTCCTATCTTTGTATGTCTTGGAGAGCTTTACAGTGGTGGGGATGGACACCAAGGAGGGTAACAGTGACCATAAGCAAGGTCAAAGATGTAGGTTTTAAGGTGGGATTTGAAGACAGATAACAAAAAGAAATTACACTTGTATAGCACCCTTCACGTCGGAAAGACGTCCCAGGGTGCTGGACAGCCAGTGGATTTGTGTCCGAGCTGGGAATTGGGGTCAGGAGGCGTGGAAGGCAAAGGTGGTGAGTGTGGAAGGGTGGCTGAAGGCACTGTCAAAAATGAAGGTCTTTAGACAGGACTTGAAGAAGGCAGGAGAGGGGCTAGAAAGGAGGGAGGCAAGACAGGGGTGTTGGGGGGTGGTGGAGGACCAAAGGTTAGGGCGTAGAATTTAAAAGCTCAGCCACTGGCAGTGGTGCAGCAGGGCAGGGGATGAACAGCAAACACGAGTTAGCTGAACAGAGGGAGCAAACAGGAGCTTACAAGTACATAGTCAGTAAACATGTTTTGACAGTACAGGTTCTATGTCAAATGGAAGTATTATAATATACAATACGCACAATTCAACACAACCAGCATCTAAACTTTCCTTTGTAGAACTCAAACACTTTTTGTAATGACTTCAACCATCAGGGATATGTTGGACATTGATATCACATTTCTCTCAAATAGCATAATCTCCAATGAAATTTGAAGGAAAAAATTATAAATGTATTATTCATGTTATTATTCGCACGACTGTTGTTTCAATGTAAATACTAGCACTCGCGTTAAGATTAGGATTAACAGGAACAACAAAACTTTTTGAGCAGCGGCTCTGCCTTGCTAAAACCACACATTTGTTTCTTAAGATTCCAATATATCTACATGCTCCTATAATCAATTGCACTGAGAGCTTTAAATATCCCCCCATCATTGCACATTGTACTGCAATACATCCATTCATCTGTTCCATTATTATAAGCTATTCTACTGTTTATTCATCTATGCTAACATCCAATCCTTCCACACTTGAGTATTCTCCTACTTTCTCATCTAATTATGCATGTTACCAGCCATTTTCCATATTGTACAACCCTCCACTTGTCTTGCTGCTTATCCTACTGTTCTTCCATTCTGTATCAGGAACCTGGGGATGTCCTGGTTTTCTGCAAACGTTCATCGAATAATGGCGAGCTTATGAGGACCTTATCATGAATTATAAAGGAATAAATGTGTAAATCAGGAACACTTTAGTAATTTGTAAAAAATTGGTAAAAAGTGTTTCTGATTTACACATTTATTCCTTAATGATTCATGGTAAGGTCCTCATGAGCTCGCCATTATTTGATGAAGCAGACAAACTATGTTAATGAGAACAATTGAGTTTCGAGTGGGGTCTCAGTGTATTGTGTGTTAAACTTTCCTTATTCCATTTATAATATTCTCAATTTTGAGAGTATGAGTATAAATTTTGCATGAATTGAGAAAGGAAGAAAGGGAGTTAATGGAAACAGTTCAGTTGCTTGATTGCAGCTCCTTTCGTGTACTTTCTTTGGATAAGAATTTCGATTTGCCTAATTTTAAATATTTTCCAAATCAATTCAACTTAATTATATTTTCTGAAGGTGCAAACCTATCTATTGGAATTTGCTCCATGAAAAGCAGCACCTAGTCAACACTGAAAGTCTGGGTAATGAATATGAACGTTTCTGGCAGAAATTATTAGTACTTAAATGTTCTTATTTTAAGCATTGATAAATGATGCTCCCACATTATAGTTCTAAGGCTCATAGAGTGTGGCTTTAGGTGACAGCTTGGATCAGGTGATAGTACTCCTGCCTCTAGGTGAGAAAGTTAAGACTTGAAGTTCTAGTCCATGTTGACACTCCAGTGCAGCACTTGGAAACAGATTTCAGTATTTGTGTTTAATGTGGATGATCCCATCTAAAGTATAACCCTTTAGTGGAGTATCTGTTCAGGTTTCATTCGAAGTTAGAATTGAATAGAAGCTAAAATCTCCAGATAAATTTTTAATTCACAAGCACCTGGTCAAGAGGAAATACCTGAACCACAATTGTGTTCACTTGGTTAGTTAACTCTAATGTAAAGAAAATATATTAAAAAGAAGGCAAGTACAATCACATTTAGTTCTAATTCTAAACAGCTTACTTTATCCAGAAAAGTACATTCAGAATATCATTATTGCTCAGGACTTCTCGGTCATGTTACCTTCTGTCATATTGTGCCAATAGATTGAAGCAGATGTAAGCTCAAGTTAGGCACAATGATGAGGAAAGTCCAAGAAGACAGCTGGTATCAGTATCATTGATAACAGTGTTTCGTGTCCGTATAGTAAATACTCAGTGGAAATTGTAAAAATAAATATTCTTCTGCACCCCTATCTACTCAACAGGGATCATCGGAAAGTCACTAAAGTATGTTTGGCTGGAGGTTCTGGCCTCACTTCTCATACAGAGCCCTCCCTGCTGGTAGAGGAGTCCTCCAAAGCAGGCCTCTGATCACTGGTGACAGTACAACAAGTGTCACCATATCACAACTTTGCACATTTTCTTGCGGGGGTCCTCCTCTACAGGTTATGGATATTATCCCACTATAATGCTTTCTAGATTTGTAGCTAAATTCGACTTTGAAATCTTCACACTCGTCTACAAATCCATTCACACCCTGGCAACTCTCTATCGTTCCGACCTGCTTGTTCTCCACTCCATCACTTGTCGCCTTTGCTCGGCTGGCTCTGACCTCCTGCTTGTTCATCGTCCCCTCCGCTCCACCATTGGCTGCCGTGCTTTCAGCCACTGCGCCCTGAAACTTTGTAACTCTTTCCCTCAATCCCTCTGCCTTGCCCCCTCCTTTACTTTCTTTGACCATGGTTATGGTCACCTCACTTCATGAGGCGCTACCCTGTGTGGAGGGCACTTATATAAATGCAACTTGTTGTTGGTTTTGTTGTTATGGTCACCTCCACTCTCCCCCTGGCTTAGTGTCAAGCTTTGCCACTGTTAAGGGTCCAGGATGTTATCCTGTATGAAAGGCGTTATATAAATGCAAGCTGTCATTGTTGCTTTTGTTATCGCCAAACTTGGCTATACATTCCTCTCTAATCTTCTCTGAGCCTCCAGTTTTATATCTCGTTCTTCTGTGAAGACAAATTATTCATTTGGTGATTCATATCTTCTGTTGTCTTCCCCACTTTAAACGTAAACTTTAAATGTTAATGGACTCACCTCCTCGGTTACCATTCTCTTTTTCTCAATGTACTTATCGAAACTTGTGTTGTTTCCCATGATACAATCTGCAAGGCTTTTTTCATGCACTCTCTTTTCTTCATATTTTCTTGGCTTCCTTTTATTGCCTTCTCTGATTCACCCAATTTTCAGTTTTGCCACTTTTCTTCAAGCTTTCCTGAGGCCTTACATTTTTCTTTATTCAAGTCCTAACTGTTATTTCCTTTTGATCAACCTGGTGTCAAACATGTGGAAACCCATCATCATGCATTCACATAGAAAATATTCAGTATATCCTGTGAAGTGCTTTGAGATATCCTCCCAACATGAAAAGCGCTATTTAAATGTAATTATTATTATTATATCTGAACCAAAGTACTAAAGTATTCAGAAAATAGTTAAAGTATAAAGAGTTCCACAAATGCATGGACATTTTCATGTGTCCTGGATTATCAGTTCACCATGGTTGCTTCAGCCCACAAGTATTTCTCTTGACTTTCTGTGAATCGAGCCTGAACTGGTGTTAGATCACCACTAGATCTAACTATTCCAGCTCCCTTTTATATTCTACTCTTCAATATTTATCCAGTTGAAAATGCTATTCATTATTATTCAATATACAAAAGATTTTATTGGTTTACGGTAATAAAAGATGCTGACAAGAAATGTAAATTTAATTGAAAAGTACCAGATGTTTTGTTCAGTCTTGTACTATTATATCAGATAATGAACAGATTATTCACAGGAAAAGATAGATGCTTCTGTTTGCTTGTGCGTTTGGGAAGATCTACTTGTTAGCTGTGAATGATGATCCTGCACGGTTTGTTATGGTGTGGTGAGTTAATGAATTCCCTGTGTACTGAGCTTCCATTATCTTACTTAACACATTTCACATAACATTTACAAGATGTTCTTTTGTAAACATCAGAAACCATATTTTAACAATTGAATTGTTTGTTTATTTAGAGGATATTGACAAATAATAGAAACATGAAATTTATTTTCCTGTGGTAAAAAAATACTTCCATAATTCCCATAGCATTCAAATATTTATCATTGCACAAGTGTAGAAATCCTGGGATTACATGGGAAAACTAAAATGCCTTTTTATTACAAAAGACATTGAGCTACTTCACAAGTGGTGGGTATTCTACGTGCTTCCCTTTTCTAGTTCAGAAATCCCACAGTCCCTTCGCCTTGCTCCCTCCTTTGCTTCCTTCAAGGCATGTCTCAAGACCCTCCTCTTCGACTGCACCTTCGGCCACTCTCCTACCTCTACTCTCCCTGCCCTCCATCCGCCCCGATCCCAACCCCCGGTTCGGGTCCAAATCCCTGACCGTCCAGCGCCTTGGGACGTCCTTCTGACGCGAAAGGCACTATACAAATGTAAGTTGTTTTTGTTGTCGTTGTTAATAATAATCCATGCATTTGATATAACACATTATCACATTGTTTAGACATCTCAAAGCGAATCACAGAATATACTGTAAAATGAATTGACTGTATATTGTGTGATTGAATCTTGCAGAGAAATAGTGACAAGCTTCCAACAGTGAAATTGTGAAATAGGCAAGCCCACAAGGAAAGAAGATCGTTCTTCATAATAGCGTTTTAGAATTTAAGAATGTACAGGATTAGGAAAAGCCATTGTGGTTCATCTGGCTGGCAACCAATGGAAACAAATACAAAGCAAATCTGCAAGCTTTTAAATAAACAAAATGTAATATATTTTTAAGATACTTTGGTCAGTTTATTTTCAATGGGGATTTGCTTACTACAGATTCACCAATGTTTTTATCACACAGGTTTGCTACAAGTCAATATTTGGATTGGAGATGCAGAAGGCTAATTGCCTGATGGATGTCCAATTCATTGCAGTGTATGTTATAAATAATTTTAATGATCAGATTAGACTCCATTTAATTCAGTGCAACCACATACAATTATGCGTATATTGTAAAATCAATTATTTCTATATCTCAACAAACAACTGAGATCTACAGGATCCTGTCTACAAGGTCATATTCTGATCAGGTCAGTTTGTAGCTCAGATCCTTGCTGAGTCTAGTATCATACTCTAATGCAGTGCAGGGTGAACACTCTATTGTCAGAGGTATCAGCTTTCATCGAGGATGTTAACTGAGATCCAGTTTGCAAGTTCAGGTGAATGTTAAAAATCCCACACTACAATTCATAAAGAGGACGGAAATTCTCCTGGTGTTCTGGCCAACAATTTCCCAGATGTCAGCCTGGCTCAGTTGGTAGTACTCTCGTCTATTAATTAGTAAGTTGTGAGTTTGAGCCTCGTGTCAGATCTTTGAGCTAAGAGTCTAGACAGATACTCCAATGAACTCATGGGCCTGACTCCTTGTGGCCTGACCCAAAGACATTCATTTCAAGGCTGTTTGTGGTACATTGCTGTGCATGGATTGACTGCCTTCTAAAATTAGCACAAAATACGTGCCTTCTAAAATTGGACTCCGTGGGAAAAAAATCCTGACATTTTCTCACTAACCTTAGGCCAACACCCAGTCAGTTTTATTGCTAGGGAACATTTCTTCTTACCAAAGGGCAGTGACCTAGAATAGCAAGCCATCCACCTTTATTATCACATCGAGACTTGACTGAGCAAACTCCCTGCTTGTCAGCCAACCCCTCTCTCCACAAGCTGCAGATCATCCAGAACTCTGCAGCTTGTGTCCTCTCCCGCATCAGACTCCACGGCCCTATCACCCCCATCCTTGCGCAGCTCAACTGGCTCCCCATCACTCAGAGGATACCGTTCAAGATCCTGGTCCTCACCCTCAAAGCCCTCCACGGCCTTGATCCCCCCTACCTCTGTGACCTCCTAAACCCCAACCAACCTATCTGCTTCCTTCTCTCAGCGAGCTCTGACCTGCTACAGGTCCCCCGACTTGCCGGCCCCACCATTGGCGGGCGGGCCTTCAGCCTCTCTGCCCTCACCCTCTGGAACTCCATCCCTCAGTCCCTCCACCTCGTCCTCTCCCTTGCCTCCTTCAAGACTCATCTCAAGACCCTCCTCTTCAACCGTGCTTTCGATCACCCGACTTCCCCCCCCTGCATGCCGCCCTCCCCAATCCCGACCCCCAGCTTGGGTCCAAAACTCTGACTGTCCAGTGCCTTGGGATGTCAACCCGATGTGAAAGGTGCCATACAAATGTAACTTTGTTGTTGTTGTAGACTGACACATTGTTAGAGTTACCATCCTTTTGATGAGATTTTAATTAAGGTCCAGTCTGCATGTTTAGGTGGATATAAAAGATTTCATGCCACTGATTGTAAAGAGAAGGCAATTTTTTCTGGTGTCCTGGTCAACAATCTCCCTAAATTAAAAAACAGGCAGCCTGACTACCCAGAACTCCTGGTGCTCACAACAATATCTTGGGAGTAAATGAATAGGTTCTAATAGCATGTTTGATGACATCAAATACATTACGAAGCACGTTTGCTTTCACTCCACTGTATTTTAAACAAACAAGACAATAATCTTGGTAAGTTTGAGCATGTAGATGAGAATTTGTGGAGACTTATTTATACAAGTGACAATGACTCATTGTCTTGTTTGTATTACTGTATCCAGTATTTCTCCAATCATATAGGTATAAAGACAGAAAATCCAAGTGTAGTTTAAAACTGTGGTGTAATTATACGAGTGAAATTGCACACAAATAAACATATTGCCAAAGCAACTCTAATAAGATCAAACATTCATAGTTAATTCACATTAAGCCATGTCTGTGCAGCAGATGAGAGCTTAAATTAATTCCAAAATGGTAGTGATTTAGAAATAAAAGGAATCTTAAAAAGCTTAAAAATCAATCAGTATCAAGATATCAGCACTTAGTTCTGGATGTAGGTTTAATGGAAACAGATTTAAATTAGATTCCTGTGGACTGAAGAATTCAAACTCTGTAGCACAATGGACACAGAGGACTGCAATTTCATCTGAACTGCTGGAATCTCTGGTTCAAGAGAACAGGGCTGCATAAACAGCTATGAAACCTGTATTTGGATAAATGCGATTTCAATTCAATTCATTCTCCTATTAATGAGGTGTCTGTTATGGGCAGTGATAAAGTCCAAGGAATATGATTACAATGTAGAAAATAAGAAAATGTTTAGGAGTGTGTTAAGAGGCTATGATACTCAAGGGAATTTGAAATCTCTTAAATAGAGAAAGAGATTGAAAATGATTCATGGGATGGGGTGTGATTCTGTTCTCAGTTAGTTAAGGAAGCAAACAAAATGCTGAGAAGTCTGGCTAAGGGGGAGGCAAAGGTCAAGAAAGATGAATTTGTATTTGGCCTTGGTGAGGTCAGTTTTGGTCTCACTATTTTACAAATATATTGATTTATTCAATTTTCTCCAATTCAGTATAGATAAGATGGAAGTCATCCTCCTTGGCTCCTGACAATGTCTCCTCTCTTCTGCCTCTGACATTCTCAACTTTCCTCTCTCTCAAACTCTGAACTGGTGCATCACCTTGGTGTCCGCTTGGATCCTCAACTCCCCTTTCTCCCTCCCATTCAGTTCTTGATGAACACTGCCTTTCTTCACCTCCAATACACCACTCACCTATACTCTAACCTCACCCCCAATGTCATTGAAACATTCATTTATGCTTTGTTAATTCCTGCTTAGACTTTTCTACTGCACTTCTTACTGGTCTTCCTACCACCATCATTCTTAAAATCCAAATCATCCAAAACTCCACCTATCCTGCTCCTTTGCTCACTTCTTCCTGTTGGCAAATTTGGGCTTATAGATTGATAGCCAGGATACCAGGAGAAATTGTCTTTACTTGTAGAATATTGTGATGGGATCTTTAACATGCACCTAAACAGGCCGACAGGAGCTTGGGTTTAATGTCTTATCCAAAAGATGCCACCTCCCAAAATATAGCACTCTCCTAGCACTGTATTGCAGTGTCTCAAAGTCTTAACATGGGGTGATATTTACATGTTTGACACTTTTGTGAAGAAAATAATTTATCAGGCAGCAGCAAAACAAATAAATTTCCAGTTGGTAGGTGGGCTCATGAAATTACAGCAAATCCTTATTTTCTCATGACTGCAATTCTGTTTTAAGGCTTTTGACATTTTAACCTATTGAAAAAAATCCAGTTAGCAAATTAAATTATCCTCCTCTTCAAATATAGTAAATCATGTTTCTTCGGAGTTCCACTTCCTGAGTCCAAAGTCTCAAATGAAAATAAATTAAAGTTATTTATTGAAAAGAAGCAGATCCTCTGTGATGATAATAATGATAATAATCTTTGAGTTTGATATACCGCTTTATCAGGTCTTCGAGATGTCCCAAAGTGCTTCACAGAATATACTGTAAAGTGAAATGACTGTGTATTTTGTGGGCAAAACGTGGCAGCCAATTAAGCTTAGCAGTCCACAAACAGTCGTGGATTGAGTGACCAATTTATTTATTTATTTTAAAGTAATTATTACCCCTGGAAAAGCGATCCACCAATCGACTAACGACTGGGTTCCTATTTACTGCTAGGTAAACAAAGGCATGTGCAGTAAGGAAACTTGCCCAACGTTTTGCCCTGCTGGGAATCGAACCCAGGTCTCTCGCTTGCGAGGTGAGTGCTCTAACCACTGAGCTACAGGACTCCACTGTTTGTGATGTACAGAAAATGGACAGTTTTATTCTTTAGCATTAAGGTTGAAGTGAAAGATTGTGACCGCTGAGTATTAATCTGATTTATGCAGTGTATTTCTTGATGTGGGCTAAGCTGTGTTCTGCTCTTTTCACCAAATTTACTTCTCCAACCTCCTCACTCCCCAACCCACCACCTGGCGCTTCTGCTTGACTGGCACCAGCCTCCTGGTTGTCCCTCACACCGTCCTCCTCACCATCGAAGGTCAGGCTTTCAGCCACTATGCCCCCAAACTCTGGAACACTCTCCCTCCATCCCTCTGCCTTGCCCCCTCTTTCCTCTCTTTCAAGTTCCACCTGAAAACTTTCTCCTTCAACCGTGCTTACGGCCACCCCCCCACCCTCCCCTCGGAGTCAGGTCTCCACCACTGTTAAGCACTCTGAGACGCTACCCTGCATGGAGGGCGCTATATAAGTGCAAGTTGTTGTTGGTTGTGTTGTTGTTAATGACTTTGTCTCAGGGTGCTTAAAAATATAATTTCCAGAATACTTTGAGAAAATTTTTAGCCATGTTTAAAATTATCTGACTTGTTTCTGTCATACCGTTTGATTCAGTAAAAGGAAAAACACTGTTTGGGATTATTTTCTGCACTCTGGGCCATTCTTCAGAGTATCCAGAACTCTACAGCCTGTGTCCTTTATTGTACCAGGTTCTGTGAGTCTATCACCCACCCATCCTCGCTCAGTTCCATTGGCTCCCCAGTCTCCAGCAGATCGAATTCAAAAGCCTTTTTCTCACCTTTAAATCCTTCTGTGGCCTTGGCTCATCATTCCTCTATGACTTGCCAAACTGTACCAACCCATCCCCTTCCTCTACCTGGTGGGCACTGGCCTGCTTTATGTCCCCTGCCCTATATGCCCCACCATTGGCAGACAGGCTTTCAGCCTTTCTGCTCCACTCCCTGGAACTCCATTCTAGAGTCCCTCCAACTCTTTCCCTCCCTCATGTCATTTGAGGTTCATTCCAAGACCTCTTTGACTGCGCTTTCAGTCATCTTTTCCCTCACCACCTATCTCAGCTCACTTCATTCTCTCCGTCTCCACCCTTTGGAACTCCGTCCTACTGCTAGGTAAACAGAGGCTTCTGGAGTAAGGAAACTTGCCCAACATTTGAGATGCCCAGCTCAGATGCTCAGCTATTCTTAGCACTTTGAGACGTCCTCCCAATGTGAGAGGCATAAAGGCAATTTAAATGTAAATTTATATTGTGTATTATATTGGAAATCTCATACAAGGGGCAAGGCCATGATCTTGAAGGCAAGGACGAGAATTTTGAATTCTAGTACTGTTCAGAAGCAGCAAAATTGGAGTGTTGCACAAATTGTAGACTACTTGCTACTTGCCTCTCAAAAATTCAGTCCATTGTCACCAGGGTGAACAATTTCAGTGTGGATTTTTTTTTTGGGTCAGCTGGGTGTCTGACACATGCTTAAGAGTATCCAAACCAAACTGAGAATTCCATGCTTCCCACCTACATGTAGAAATTCCAGATTAGATTATTGGAATAGAATGTGCACTCTCTCCCTGGAGGAACGCATCCTGCTTACCTAATCCCAGAAAGTATTAGGTTCAGGTTTGAAGGAGGCAAGGGTTGGGGACCCTAGAATATGCATTGGTTTATTGTTGGAATCTAACCAGCTAAAACCGCATAGCTTGCCACTGCTAACACTATCTGCTGCTTTCCTGCTGCTTGTCCAGCTAGGACACCCAAGCCTTTGGCTTGCAGGGTTAACAGGAGCTAAAGGGGAGAATTCCCTGCGCTCAGTGATTGGTCTGCCATCCTGCTATTGAGCCAGAGTGGCTGTGCTGTCATTAGCAGTGCCCTGGAATACTGCAAACCCGACTGGCTCAGGAAACAAACTACTGAGACCACCGCAGAGGGCTGGCTCAATTGCAACATTCCATTGGCAAATATGTCACCAGTTCAGCTCCAAGGAGATCCCACTTATCTCCCCTCCACCACCAAGGAGGATCGTCACTAGTTCGTCATTTGACATCGAACAAGCACTGTAGTCTGTTCCAGTGGCTTTGGTTAAGAGACAAAATAAGGACAATCCTGGTGGGAATACAGTTTCCATATCAAAGCAAAGAATGCAATAGTCTTGTTTTTCTGAGAGCCGTTTCAAATCCTAGGCCGGTGGGAAAGTATCTGTTGGATGGTCTCATAAGACAAAAACTAAATTCACTGGGGTGCTGCTAAATCCCTAAAATTAGAATTCAAGAAACAGATGTTCTCCTCAGGATGACGTTTAGTGGTAATTTGCAAGTAAAACATAATGATATTCAGTGAGCAAGTAGTAAAGGTATGGAACAGGCTCCGAGATGGTGATAGTAGAAAGCATTGATTCTTTCAAGAATAAATTAGATAGATTTCTGTTTTCCATCAACAATTACAGCATAGACCTCTCATTGATCAAAACATACTTTTGACACTCCATCACAATGACGTATCCACTGACTTATTACAAAGTGTGAATTGCAAGTGAAGTGTGACTCATAATGTGAGTGATAAACCTTCTCTGCAATACACTGGTGAAGGATTTCATAAGGAATTTTGTATGGAGATATTCACATTGGTGCACAGAGGACATATGAACTGAAATTTAAGGAAAGCTAATACGATAATGTAGAAAAAGTGCCTTTTTCATTAACATCAGTATGAATGCAAGTTTCTTCTTAACTTAATAGCTTGATGCAGAGTATTGTGTGACTTAGCCAAGCTCCAGATTGTTGACTACAAAATGAAACTCCACCCAATTAAATATACATTCAGTGGACAAATGTACAATTGGGTTCTAAACATATCACAATAACAAGAACAAATTGTATTTATATAGCACCTTTCACATTGGGAGGACGTCCAAGGCAATGGACTAAAAGTTTTATTAAGAGGAATGGAATGGAGGGGCAAGGCAGGTGGGGGTGACAAGATAACCCATGACACGGTCAATGAGGAAGATCTTGAGACAGACCTTGAAGGAGCCAAGGGAAGGGATGAGATAAAGGGGCTCCGGGTTGAAGTTCCAGACACATCCACTACTAACATGGCAGGTCCAATTTGATTCCCCTCCTTCTCCTTCAATTCTTCTGATTCTCTTCTGAATTGATTCTCCGTTTATACAGCTTGTTTGGTGACCTTTCACCTATTGTCTTTTGCAAAATGGTTCCTTTGTAAAAACAACTTAGCTCTCTCCAGCTGCAGACCATTTTTCCATGATAAAAAAATGCCGGATAAGGCAGTTTGTTGTTTATAAACAGCCTTTTGTTTCTCCTCCTTGAGCAAGGATCTTCTTCAAAGCTAGTCACAACCAGCTCCCATCATATGAGATTGATTATATGTTTCAATTATATATACAGTATATAAACATTACAAATATAATTTAAGATATTATTAACACATTATTTACAGAATCCTACATGAAGGCAGTATACCAAAGCAAAAATGAATATTTATAGGTGGCAAGAGTGGCAGCCAATGTGGGCACAGCAATGATCCCCACATAGTCATAAAGTGAATGAACAATTAACCTGGGAACTGTGGCTCAGACACTGGTCAAAACTCTCTTCTCTTTTCGAACAGTGTCACAGGATCTTTCATGTCCATCTGAACAGGCAGACAACAACAACAACAACTTGCATTTATATAGCGCCCTCCATCCTGGGCGGTGTCTCAGAGGGCTTAACAATGTCGGAGGCTAAGACCGAGTCAGGTGGAGGGCGAATGTGACCGTAGGTGCGGTATGCGTATAAATCTTCCACTTTGCTTTATAAGATTCTCAGAGGTGGTTTTGACTCAGGAGGAAACTCAAATGTAAAAGCAGCATAAATTTCTCCTTCCTTTTCCCAGTCATTCTCCTTTTTTATTGAATTGTGCTGGAATTGCAAACATTCCAACTGCTGGTTCAACCAAAACCCATGTTTTTTTTTGAAACCTTTCACAAATAGAATTTCACAATCTATTACTGACTTACAAGCTATCTCCAGACAAAAGCCATACATTTTTTCTTCCTTCTCATTTTTGCCTACAAAATATACAGTCATTTAACTTTACAGTATATTCTGTGAAGCATTGAGACATCTTGAAGACGTGATAAGGCACTGTGTCAAATGCAAGGATTATTATTACTTCGTAAACAATGAAACATAAACATCCTTCCTCCATGTCTGTCAGTTTTCTTCATTTGTTTCTGCCTTTAGGACACCCACAGAGTTATCTTACCAGATTCCTATTCCAGTATTTTGTCTGTGTTCTATCCTTCATTTCTCAAAAATAGCAATTCAGAAGTATTCATACAGAATGATGATGCTAATTTGTGATTTAACAACACTCACTTTTGTATGGTTTCTGTTCCCTAAACTAATAAAGATTTCTCAATAGTTTGCATCATGCTATTTTAATGTTGAATAAAATCTGATTGTATTAACATTGCACATTTTATACCATATGTGGAATTTCTTCCAACATCGGAATTTGGTACTAAATGATCTCAACAGATGCATATTAACCAGCTCTAAATAGTTTCTTCAGTTAAGGCACGTCTTCACATAGCTCAGACAGGAAGGATCAGAATCAGAGCTTAAAGAGATTTAAAGGAATCTTGGTACCTTTTTATCTACAATACACACCCTATAGTAAACTCCTGTGAAGCGCTTTGAGGTGGCATATTTGACGTGAAAAGTGCTATATCAAATTATTATTATCTCTCTGTCCATCAGTCTCTTTTCTCCACATTTGTCAACTTCTCTTCATTTGTTTCTGTCTTCAGGACACCAAGAGTTATCTTGCCAGACTCTTAATTTTTATCTAGTGTATTCCAGTATCTGCTCATAGCCTTTCAGTCCCATTTACCTGCCCTTTCCCCATAATCCCGAGATTTGGAGTCCTGTAGTGTAGTGGTTGGCGCACTCAACAACTACAAAATTACATTTGTATCTCTCCTCACAAGCGAGAGGACCTGGGTGGGGCAAAATCTTAGGCAAGTTTCTTTATTCATCACGCCTCTGTTTATCGAGCAGTAAGTAGGAACCTGGTTGTTGGTCAATTGGCAGATCACTTTCTGGGGGTAAAAAATCCCTCCAAAAAATATTGGGTCACTCAATTCTTGAGTGTTTTTGGGACAGTGCTATGCGCAATTGGCTCCCACGTTTCAGCCACAAAAATATACCGTCACTCCACTTTACGATATACTGTATTCTGTGAAGTATTTTGAGACGGATGAACAATGTGAAAAAGCACTGTATTAAATGAAAGGATTATTATTATTATTGCTCTCTTTCTTCCATTTATTTGTTGTGCCCATTGTGCACCTTCCACTAATTCACAGCCAGTTTTTATATGTTTAAAATAATGACAAAAAGAGTTGCAGGGTAAGGTTAGAGAAAAAATATTTACCAACAGGGAGGTTGGAATGTGACAATGCCCACAAAACCATCACTGAGCAACCTATCAATTTCTCTAAAATTATTTCAAAAAGGAGTTAGGTAAGAAGAATTTTAAAAGGGTAGTGAAAAGAAATAGGATTAGGTGGCTCACATTTGATGGGCCAAATGATCTGTAGTATTCAATTTTTCTATGGTTCTTGCAAACAAACCCACACACATGGATCCATATGGACTCACACACATTTCAGCAGATGCAAATCTTGTAAATTTGTTTATTATTACTGCTACTCCCTTCAAGGGCACATAGTATAAACCGTTAGGTTCATTAGCTTTTTACATTAAATCTTTTTCACTTGTATCTCTAGTTTTAAAACAGGTTTTATTTTCTCTTGATATCTGGACATTATTCAGAGTCCACAGAAAACTTTTGTCTAACATTTGTGGTAAAGCGTAGAGTAATTATACCATTCCACTTGGTATTTTCACTATTGGCAGATGGACAGGAGCAGCTCAGTGGTAAGTTTTCAGTACTCATTAAAAACAGAATCACACGCCTGCTCATAAGTAAGAAGCTCTGAACAAGATGCCGCCAAAGCATATGTCTAAATATGCAGTGAGAGATTTTATGATCACTGACAAACATACAGTACCCACATCACATACAAAAAAGGTCAGTTTCAGTACCCTTCACCCCAATCATTAACACAAGACAGAAAGATGCTAAAATCTTTTCTTGGAGGCAGTTTGCTGTTTATATAAAGGGTTTTGAAATATTTTTCTATTATAACCATATTAAATACAAATATATTGTTATAAGATATGTCTATTACAGATATTTGAAGACTATCTATCTCGTGTGGTCATTATTTATTATATCAAATGCAAGTATTATTATTAATTTTTTTCTTAAAAACCTGCTTGTGCTCCCTAAGGCTATAGGTTTGTGTGAGGCCATAAGTCATAAGCTATTGTTGGCTTTTAGCTGGACTGCATGCTTGGGTGGTTCAATGTAGAAAAGAAGAAAATAGACTATAAAGATTGACAGCAGTAATGAACTAATTGCTTCTTGTCTCAAATCTATAATTTTTTTTATTGTCAGAGAAATACAGGAGGATTCAATTTCCTAGCAGAAAATCATGGAGAGAGGTCGATGAAGGGAGCTTAAAAATCGTGGAAATGCCCTAAATATAAAGCCACTGTAGTTTCAGATGCTGTAGCAGCTTACAGACTTTCAATTCTATCAGCTTCTCAAGATAATATTTGGCTTTGATCAACTGGAGATCTTGTTTATTTCCAGTCTCTGGACGACACCGTGAAAATAAAATGTTTTAGCTGCAGGTGATTGTTTCAGATCTCCAGAGACTGTGTGATAAATTACCATGTACCTGTTTGAATGTAATAGTGTTCAATTAAATGGTTTCATGAAATTGATCGGACTTGGAATTTGTATTTTGAGAATGAAGACCTGAAACAAGAAGCTTGTTTACAGAAGTACAGTAATAATTCTTGCAATTGATATGAAGCCTATGTACTATATTTCACATTGTTGTCAAGTGCAGCAACTGTATTATGTAATTAATTATTAGCCTTTAGTAATATAGGTAACTGTGGTTAACACTGAAATTGTTTGAAATAGGTATTTTCACCCCAGCCAATTTGTGCAAGGTCCCACAAGTAAGCAATATGTGAATGAATTTATGTGGAAGATTGTTAAGCAGGACAAACATCCTTCTAATTTTGAATAGTGGGGCAGGATCTTTAGCAATCAGACTGGATTTCAGTTTCAGTGAGAAAGTATCCAGCAAAGTATCTCTTGCTCAAGCACAATTACATAAAAATTACATTATCTGTGCTAGTTGTTATAGACTTCATATTGTCATGAACATGGTCAGAATTCTCCATGTGGAACGGATTCTAAGCGTTTTCTTAAATTAATTAAATGATCAATCCTTGCAGTTATTGTATAGGCTTTTCTTTTGATTTAATGTTGTCATCAAGCAGAAGAAAGAACAATCTTACTACTTTATGGCATGCGTTTGGTTCAACAACAAAGTTACATTTATAAGAGTGCCTTTCACGTCGGGAGGATGTCCCAAAGCGCTGAACCGTCAGATGTCCGGGCCTGAGCATGGGGAAGGGGTGGCATAGGGGTGAGGGAAGGCAGAGAGGTGGAGGTAGACCAAAGGCACAGTCGAAGAGAAGGGTCTTGAAGGAGGCAAGGGAGGAAGTGAGGCGAAGGGACCGTGGGATGCAGTTGCAGAGTGTGGGAGCAGAGAGGCTGAAAGCCCGGCCACCGATGGTAGGGCGGGTCGGACCGGAGACATGGAGCAGACCGGAGCCCGATGAGTGGAGGAAGCGGGCAGGTTGGTACGGAGTCAGAAGGTCAGAGAGGTAGAAGGGGGCAAGGCCATGGATGGCCTTAAAGGTGAGGACAAGGATCTTGAACTCGATCCTCTGGGGGATGGGGAGCCAGTGGAGTCGGGCGAGGGTGGGAGTGATTGGGTCGCGGAGCCTGGTGCGTGAGAGTACACGAGCTGCAGAGTTTGGGATAATCTGCAGCTTGTGAAGGGAAGAGTTCGGAAGGCTGATGAGGAGGGAGTTCAGTTATTTAAATAGTTATAAAAGTATTTCCTTGAAGGTTTCAGGCTTCATTAACCCTGCAACTTCTATGGCGAAAGAAAATCTGTTCAAATTAAAATTTTTATGCATGAGAATCATATGCTTCTGCAGCTATCAACGAATCTGATTTTTAAGACATCAAAAACAGTCAGTTTGGAGAAATCAATTTCCAATCAATTGCCAAAACTTATATGTTAGT
The DNA here is from genome assembly GCF_018977255.1 of Callorhinchus milii. Lineage (NCBI taxonomy): Eukaryota > Metazoa > Chordata > Chondrichthyes > Chimaeriformes > Callorhinchidae > Callorhinchus > Callorhinchus milii. Next base: position 52,549,215 of record NW_024704745.1, read on the forward strand.
TCCCAGGCAGTAATCGCTGGGTGGAGTAATTCCACCTGGGTCCAGACTTTAGATTTTTTTTCTAAGTGTTTCAACAATTCAGTGCTCCTCCAGCCTCCTCCTCCTCTGTCATGTCAGTCTAGACTGTGAACTCAAAGAAATAAGGCGTGAACTAAACCAGGCTGGCCTCTCTCTCCCCGATGCTGCATTGAATGTTATAGCAAAATAGGATGACTTAGTAATGCTTCTTAAAGTAGTTACTTCAAAATAACCATTATTCCACTCAGAGGTGGGGATTACTGCACACATGAAAATTCATCCCATGTTTTAGCCAATCACACAAATAATTATTTACATTTCATACCTAACCAATGTGAGTCAGAAAAATATACGAATAAATATTCATTCCTGTATTTTCTAATTTTATATTCTGGGTATTCAAAGACCGTCTCAACCATGTCAAGACTAAAATAATTCCCCTAAGATTAAATGGTTTTAAGACAAGCCACATAAATCAATCAAGAAATGGATGACAGACACAGTATGGGTGGATGTGATTTATATATTCTCTCAACCACTTACAAAGAATGTATTTCAGTTACCAAAACACAGTTACTCAGCAAATAGGAGAACAAAAATGATGCCTCCTGCAAACCAGCTCATAAGGCTTGCTTCACGCCCGACACACTTTCTGTATTCCATAGTTACCCAGAGAAACTGCCAGATGTGAATGTCATAAAATCCAAGATGTAAAAAAGGCTTTTAAAATGTAAGGATGACAGGTGTAAGAGATGGAAAGTTTACAACATTGCCGAGAGGTACTCTTCTGAGATTAAAATGAAGGCTCGCTGGCCCCATTCATTTGATTTTCAGCTAATGTTAGTAAAAATGGTTCTTTATTGGTGTAAGCAGACATATATATTTATTGGATTTTGGGTGTACATGAGACAAAACAGATATGTGGATTTTACAGTCTGTAAACCTGTAATGGGGTTTGGATGAAGATTTCAGAGTCTAATTTATGATATTCGCAAACAAATTTATAACTAGTGAATCCCAAACCCTGGATGTACCATGACTGATGACAGGTTTGCACTATTTTTGATTTGCAACCAGAATAATATTCACAGAATAATAATATAATAATAATCCTTGCATTTGACATCGGGCCTTATCATGTCTTTGAGACATCTCAAAGTGCTCATTAAGGATCCATTCATCTCTATAGCATTACACCTTCGTAGTTGCCTTATCTTGTAACACCAGGTGGAAGTAAGTTGTCCTTCAGCACGTTTATTCTGCACAGTTTATTACTGCGTATATATTATTAGCTGGGATGATAGAAAATGAAGAAAGACAGTTAACATATTAAAACTCCATCACAACATTAGCCTGGAAGAACATTGTAAATTGAGCCAGTCTGGACTGAGTAGAGAAATAATACATCTGTTGCTTTATTGGGAGTATAATAAAAACTTCAAAATAGTGGGGAAAAAATAGGGGTTGAAAATGAATAATAATTATTAATAAGTAGGATTTATATCATGCTGTGCATGTAAAATACATTTTTGAAGTGCTTTATAAAATATAACTGATTAAAAATGGAAGAGAATGTTATCAGAAGCAAATAGAGCAGCCACACTGTGCCAGTAACATCCCATAAACGCCACTCAGATAAGTAACCAACAGATAAAATTCACTTATGGCTGTTTGTGGGACATTACTGAGCACTAATTGGCTGCTGCATTTACCTATAAATCCACAGGAACTACACTTTACAATGAATTCCTGTGAAGCTCTTTGAGATGGCTCAATTACATGATAAGGTACTATATTAAGTGCAATGATGTTTATAAATGTTTGGTAATTTAGAAAAGTGTTTGGTAATAATAAGATCATAGCAAAGAGAGATTCTGTTTATTGAAAGATAAAACTAGGATAAGGAAATGTTTGTGGTCAAAATGGAGAGGATTTTTAACAATGCAGTTGTAACTGTTTTCTTAAGCAGTAAGAAGGAAGGAGGCAGTGCTTGACATGATTCTGGGAATGAAGTAGGTCAAGTCAGTGTGGGGGTAAATACTGTTTGGGAATCAGGGTCATAATACAATTAGTTTCAATATGAGAATAGATAGGAAAGGGTTAAAGCTAGCTGACTAATTGAACATTGACATGATCAGCAGGAGAATTATTTATGTCTAGCTGTACCTGTTGCAGCTTCGCTTGCAACCAAAAGATCCAATATGGAATGTAGATTGACGCACAGACTGACACACAGACAAACATTTTGTCTTTTTCTATACTCAGCTGGGAGGACTCCTGTGGGAGGACTCCTGTGGGAGGACTCCTGTGGGAGGACTCCTGTCAAAGCTACGCGAACTGAAGGGGTTTACTGTGTGATTCGGCAGGTCTTTGAGTTATTGCAAGGCTTCCTTGTAGACAGTTTTGCAGTTTTTCCTCCTTCAGCCATGATGTACATGTTTTGAGATGAACCCACATGTGAACATCCAACATAGAATTGTCCATGGGAAAAGCAGGGTGTATTCAAGAAAAGGCGAGCAATCTTTAAGCTCTGCCCCTGTGCCTTGTCAATTGACATGGAAAAGCACATTCGAACAGAGAATTGGAGCCTTTTGAACTCAAACAGGCAGTCACTTGGGAGCAATGGGAAGCTTCCCCTTTAAACTGACCAGTCAGAATAGTTGCTTCTATAACATATGGACTCCTGTTGGGAGGACTGTAGCTCCCATGACAACCCAAAAAAACTGCCATACATTTGTTGCAGAATATATTAGTATAGAGGTATCTCCTTAGAAGGGTGTGTGTTTCCTCTGTCACTACTTTGTTGCAGAATACCATGCATACCTCATATTTTGGGGCTTAATTAAAGCATTTTTTAAATATTGCTCATCAACGATAGGAGAACCCTGAAAAAAGAAATATCCCCTGCACACTAGACCTTTCCACTGAGATATAAATGATGTCTCTATGTCAATCAGTTATTGCGTGATTGGCAGAAACACAGACACTTTGTCTTTATTAGTAATAGATAAGTGATTGTATTCAGATGGAGCCTCTCTATAGAGTTGAGAAATAATAAAGGATCTGTCAGTTTATGGAGAGGATACAATATTGGGCAACTCCATAACGTAGCTATCCAGATCCAACATCTTAGAGGCTGCATTGTAAAGAAGCACAAATAAATATCTGACTTTGTCAGGTCGCCACTGACACTACTTCCTGCACAGATTGCAGTTGCTCGGTGCACAGGAAGTGAAATCAGTGGCGACCTGACAACCTGGAAGTCAGTCAGTTTTTTAAACGGTAGAAGCCGGTTAGGCAGTGCCAGAACTCACACTTCCAGTACATAATAATAATAATCCTTGCATTTGATATAGCACCTTAGGTATTTCAAAGCACGTCACAGAATAAACTGCAAAGTGAATTGACTATGTTTTGTTGGCGAAATGAGGCAGCCAATTGCGTACAGCAGTGTCCCACAAACAGTCGTGGATTAAGTGACCAAATTATTAGAATTTTTTAAAAAAAATTAAGAGATTATTACCCCCCAGAAAAGCAATCCGCCAAATACCTAACAACAGGGTTCCTACTTATTGCTAGGTAAACAGAAGTATATGGAGTAAGGAAACATGGCTAACGTTTTGCCCTGCCCGGGAAACAAAGCCAAGTCCTCTCGTTTGCTTTAACCACTAAGCTACAGGACTCCACGGGTCCACAGTAGATCTCCCCTCTCAGCTTAAAGCCATAGAACCACAAAAATGTATGGCATAGAAGAAGGCCATACTTCTGTCCACAAGTATTCTGTGCTCAACAGCAACTGAATGAAAATATCCAGTGGATCTTCAGACTAAGACAATATGATCTTATTTCTTTTTAACCACTCCCTTCCCTCCTCCACCCTCTCACACATACAATTAGTTGGTAGTACTCTTGTCTCTAGGTCAGAAGGTTATGGGTTCAGGGCCTATATCAGGACTTTGAGCTTACAGTCCAGGCTGACACACTAACACTGTACTGGGAAGCTTTGCATCGTTAGAAATGCTATCCTTCAGATGGGATGTTAAACTGAGCTCCCATCTACCTTTTTGGGAGGACATTAAGACCTCAAGATGTTCTTTAAAAAGTGAGAGTCTCTTGCAGTGTTCTGGCCAACAATCCTCTGGATCAAATTGGGTATTCACTTTATGACTTCGTCTGTGGGATCTTTCCGTTTGTAATTGGACATTGTTTTGCTTACAAAAAACAGCCATTATATTTGACAACAATTCCATTGAAATACTTTGAAGTCCTACATCAAATGGAAAGATTACCATTACTCAGTGGGCAACATTTACACTTTTAGGCTGGAATGTGAGATACAAATCCTTGGTGAGCGACAGAAATGTGATGTTCCAATAAAACAAGGTCATTAATGAAATCAAAAACAGAGAGAGCTGGGAAAACTCAGCAGGTCATGCAGCATCTATGGAGAAAGGAAAGTGAGTCAAAGTTTCAGGTCTGACGAAGGGTCGTGGACCCGAAACGTTGACTCACTTTCCTTTCTCTATAGATGCTGCCTGACCTGCTGAGTTTTCCCAGCTCTCTCTGTTTTTGTTTCAGATTCCAGCATCTGCAGTATTTTCTGTTTTGTTCATTAATGAAATCCTCTGGTAAGAGCTTGCAACGTGGATGAAATAAATTAAGCAAAAGAGGCAATGGCAGTTCTCTCCATTTTCTAGAGGATACAATAAACACAGTCATGTTATATCTTCACACAGGAGGACACAAAGTATGGTGGGACAAAGCAATGAAGGCATTTGAAAATAAGGTTAGAATCTTGATTTCAATCCACTGGGGGATGAAGACCCATAGAGTGAACGAGGATAGTGATGATGGGCTTGCAGAGCTTGGTGCAGGAGAGGACCTTGAGCTATGCAGAAGTACTGAAGCACATAGCTACTACACCAGCATTTCATTTATGTCATTTACAGCATGACCTTTGGTTAGTAATGGTTGAGGAGTCCTGTAATTCAGTGGTTAGAGTACTCGCCTTGCAAGCGAGAAATCTGGATTCGATTCCCAGCAGGTCGAAACCTTGGGCAAGTTTTCTTCCTTCACATGCCTGATAATAATCCCTCAAGAAAAAAACCCAATAAATTTGTCATTTCAATCCACGACTGCTATGTGTAATTGGCTGCCAAGTTTTGCCCACAAATATACAGTTAATTCACTTTACAGTATATTCTGTGAAGCGCTTTGAGAATGAATAGAAGACGTGAAAAGCGCTATATCAAATGCAAGGATTATTATTGTATTATAATGGTTCGCAGAGGTGAAAGGGAAAGGTTAGATCTGGGGAGTGAAAATAATTTAAAGTCCAGTTTTATTGTAAATCTGATTTCCATTCAATATGGTTTTGTCATCGCACTGATGCAGAATGTGCAGCATAAGTGCACTTTATATCCAGCTAACTGAGCACGTAGCAATTTGTCACAGTTGCCGAGTCTCACACTATTACAGTCACTCCCTCTGCAACAGAACTGCAAATAGAGCAAGCACAACTTAGAAAGGTTTGAAGTTTAAAGGTGCCCAGGGAGTCTACTGGACTGTCGCTATGGTTCTATGATTAGAAAGGAACTATTAACGATTTCATCAGCATTTGGGACACTGCTGCAGCTGACAAAATACGTTCTGTCAAACTGTGGAAAATAAAAAAAAGTATGAGCCATTATGCATGTCCTGTACTTGCTTTTCACAAATCCACTTTTATTGCTATTAATAAATCCTAGCAAGGTCTCGGCAGCCATATTTATACGAGGTGCAATACTGTGACCAATGTGCTTTTCACTAGTTTCTGGACTTTTCCATCCAAACGCCAATACTTTGCAGTATCATAATGCTGGCTGGCTTATTTGATACGTTTTGTTTTGAGTTTCGAGATCTTATACCCTCTGACCTGTGACCAATTTTAAATTGTCTCATACCTGATCATAAACAGAACTGCTTTTAACCAAAGCAACATGCATTTGATTGGGACGGTTGCATTTACAGACTGGTTTCAATGATGTTAAAATGCTAAGATGATGATTCTGTGACCGTAAATGTTAAAATTATTGGTGAATTAATTCTTCTCCCCCACCCCCAAAAATCAAAACAATTACTATAACTTGTTAAACAGAAATATGTCTCACATTATTAATAATAATATTTGCATGTCATATAGCACCTTATGACATGGAGACGTCCCAAAAGATTTTTACTGTGAAGTTTAGCGATTTGTGTTTGTGGGTGAACTCGGCAGCAAATTTGCATGCAGCAATGCCCCACAAACAGCTATAAAGTGAGTAAGCAATTATATTTGGGGATTGTTGTCTTAGTTTTATCTACTGTACAATGTTACAGCTTGACATACTTTCAAATGCTGTCAAACATTTGGTGTTTTACATAACAATGTAAAGTATGGAGCAAAAAAAATTTGACCTATTTTCTTTTTCTACAGACCATGTGCAATCTATCTGACCAGGGGCTTTTCCGCAGTCCATTTGATTTTCCTCAGGGATACTGCCAGATCCTGAAAGTTTGTTGTTGGGCGATAGGGAGCCATCATTACAATAATGCAAAACTCCACAATATTAATTCCCCACCCCCCCCCAGCCCACAAAATAATTTGGTTACTCAATCCACGACTGTTTGTGGGACACTGCTGTGCGCAATTTGGCTGCCATGTTCCCCCACAAAATATAGAGTTAATTCGCTTTACAATGATGTAATACGACTCTGTATCAAATGCAAGGATAATTATTATTTTTAATATGTGGGAAAAATGTAAAGTAGTTCATAACAGATTTAACGTGATAATCAATGCATCGCAAATCTTTCATGAAATGCTGCTTATTTTCATCCCTTTCTACACAATACTTCTATAAAACGTATTAAACCCAGGGCTGAGGCAAGCATGCCATACCCACCCTTCTTCCCACCCAAGCAGTCCAGAACCCCACCTTTCAGACTGTTAGACAGAGATGAAAGGCAAAGTGGTTCAGATCTGAGGAAACCACATTCCGTTGCTGCTCCTATCTCAGAGATGAACATTTGATTGCGGCAAATTGACTGCTGCAGAGACTGCACCTGTGAAGTGCTGACATAAAAGGACCAATTCCAACAATTATTATTATTTTGTAGGCAAATATGGCAACCAATTTGTGTACAGTAGTATCCCAAAAAGAGCCATGCAGTGAATGACCAATTTTATTTGGGAGATTGTTGCCCTTGACACAGGGAGAAACTCCACTCTTGAACATTTACCTGAACAAGCAGACAGGACCTCAGTTTAATAATAATCCTTGTATTTGATACAGCGCTTTATCACGTCTTCGAGACGTCTCAAAGCGCTTCACAGAATATACCGTAAAGTTAATTGACTATATTTTGTGGGCGAAACTCAGCAGCCAATTTCGCACAGCAGTGTCCCACAATGGACTGAAGTGACCAATTTTTTTGAAGGAATCATTACTCCTGGAAAAGTAATCTGCCAATTGACTAACAACCAGGTTCCTACTTATTGTCCTACTTCCTACTTACTGCTAGGTATGAGGTGTAAGGAAACGTGCCCAACATTTTGCACTCCCAGGAAACAAACCCAGGTCTCTCACTTGCTAGGCGAGTACTCTAATCACTGAGCTACAGGACTCTGATTATGATTTATCATAATCACTACAGTTATAGTGCACCAACTGTACTACATTGAAATATCTAGACCAGGTGGGGCTTGAACCCACAACCTTCTGACTCAGATTCAAGAGTTTTTCACAACAATAATAATAATCATACTTACATTTGGAATATAGTTGGTTCCTCCCATGTCTCAAAGTGATTCACAAGATACACTGTAAAGTGCAGTGATTATGCATTTGCACACAATGTTCTAAAAGAGCCATGAAATGAATGACCAATTTTAATATATTCAAAAACATGTTTATTGAACAATTACCAAATCTGCATTAATTGCAGGATTTTTCACCTTGGTGAAAATTAACAAAGGTACTAATTATCATGCCACAAGAGACATTCCACACCACCCTCTGTATGTTTAGGATCTCCATAACACCCATTTTCTAGCCCTGTTCTTTGGGTACTGAATACTTGAGAAAAAAAAATATACATTATATAGAGAGTAGCGGAGTACACTTCAACACTACCATAGTCAAGACGTTTGAACAACATTATAAATTGTAGCAGTAAATTCCTTGATATTACTGATAATTTTTGCTAAGTTCTATTTTTTTATTGGCATTTCGATTCTTGGCATTGAACTGTTTTATTTTGCATTGCTGATGCCAAATGTGCCTACCAAATAATGGATTAATTGAGATCAACTTGTGAGCTGATTGAAACATCCAACGCCCCTTGTGCACCTTTTGGCCATTAGAAGGCTGAGCACATGTAGAATAACTTCCATCAGCACATTGACAAATCCTGAACTGCACAGCTATCACTGTCAAGTTTGCCAGGCATCACTACATGCGGTTTATCTGGTGGACACTGATTGTAGCACTAAAACAGTTAATCATAAAATATATGTGTAATCATTTTTCTTATCATTGTCCTCTGTTGCCCTTTATACAATTCTTTTCACCATATTTGTTCCTCATTAAATCATCTGTCCTTCACTCAGGAGCTCCCCACATTTGAGATCTAGAGACGCTCAATCCCAGCCACAGCCAAACCTTCTCCTATGTTGTCTAGCATCAAAACTGTGTCAAAATGAAAGTGCAGGACACAGGACAGGTTGGTGTGTGCATGGCTATTCCAGGTCTATAGTTTTAGTTTGTTCTAGTTAGTGTTCATTTTGGAAGTTGGTTTTACGCAGTTATCAAAAAGACCGAATTTGGAAAAGAATTTTCCAAAATTCTGTACATTTTAAGTACCACCTTAAGACCATTGGTTGTAAAATGTAACTGCAAAAGTTTGTTAAATCCATCAATTGACTATTAATTTGGGAGCTGGTTTTCCACAGGTGTTAAAAAGCTTGAATCCCAAAAAATGCAAAAATTCTACACAATTTTAAAGCGAAGGTCTTGAGATTGAGACCATGAGGCACTCCAGGGCCCCTGGGCAGTGAATTCCACATTCTCACAAAGGTGTTACCAATCGCCCAACATCAACACATTCAGCTCCAGCAGCAGGTCACTGGACAGCTATAAGGTGTGAGAATCTTGACTGCCTTTTCCCCTCTCGGTCTGCACTGAGCAGCTCCCATTTGAATAGAAAAAATGTTAACATTGCTTTTATAATTGTGCCATTGTACAAAAACGCCTCGATCTTTCACGGAAGCAATTGTGATCCCTATTGGATTTGATTTCAAATGAAATGGTAAGATGAGTTTGTGCGGTGAGTGCGACCACCAGTGAGTGAGTGACTGAGTGAGTGAGTGAGTGAGTGAGCGAGTGATGCTTCAGTGCCCTGTTTGCAATGCAGAGAGCAGGGATCCTGTGGAGAGATCTGACCAGGGAGATGCTGTCTGCAGGTAACTCCTGGTCGGAGGCTGGACAGTAAGTGACTCGCTGTTTAATGCGACAGCTCAGTTGTTGGCCCGAAAGAAAGAGATGCGATCCACAGCTTTCTACCCCCCTCGGTGGACTTTTAAAATCTGACGCATCCTGAAGCGTCACTTTGCACTTTATATAAAAGCTGTGTTGGGAGATAGCGCCCGACACTGGGAGAGGGGGAAAGGATTCATCTGCGGGGTGTTGGCAATGCTCTGCGTGGACACTGGGAGAAGCCGCAGAGATGTGCGAGAGGAGGATACCGAGGGCTGGAAATCATTCAGCCACCACCTCAAGTCCAGCTCCAAGCAATGAAAGGGAAGGTTATCTGATGATGGACACGGGGTATAAAGAAGGAGCCTGTCCCCCGCTCTCTGGGCACTATTCCTCGTAAGTAAACCAACCACATGCCCATTTATTTCACAGTGCATTGCTGGTCCGCTCGGCTTCAGTGTTCAGTCAGTTTGCTCACAGCACCGATGCACACGCAAACGAAGCACCACATTGATCCGTTTGAAAAGATTAAAGTGCCCTCATTCGAGACGTTATAATAATAATAATAATAATAATAATAATAATAATCCTTGCATTTGATATAGCGCTTTTCACGTCGGGAGGACGTCCCAAAGCGCTTCGCAGAACACACTGTAAAGTGAACTGACTGTATATTTGTGGGCGAACGCGGCAGCCAATTGCGCACAGCAGTGTCCCACAAACAGTCGTAGATTGAAAATGACTAATTTTATTATTGTTTTTGGTGTTGGAGGGATTATTATTAGGCTCTGTGTGGAGTAAGGAAACTTGCCCAAGGTTTCGCCCTCTGCCTGGAATTGAACTCAGGTCTCTCACTTGCAAAGCGAGTGCTCTAACCACTGAGCTACAGGACTCCACAAAGTAATCAAAGTATTGCTTTCAGTAAGTCAAAAAAAAAATAGTTCTGCGAGCTTCTGCACAAACATAGTGTCCAGGTACTGGCTCAGCATCTGCTATTCTCAAACATGTACTTACTTGCTCGCTGTCAGTGATGCATTTACGTGGTTTAAGGGGAAGGCAATTTCTTGATAAACGGGCTGATTTATTTTGAAATTGGTCTGAGTTTGATAGTTACAAAGCAGGAGAAATAGCACCATCTTCTGGGTAGGGAAGATTTACGTAATGTTATTCTGTATCTCAGTATCCTGTAGCTCAGTGGTTAGAATCTGGTAAGAAACATTGGAATTTAAGTCAATAATTACTGAGTGGTTTTAGGTGCGAACACCCATAAAAATGCAAATATCCAGAAGCAGTTCAGAGAGGTAAGCTTTGCGGAGTACTGTAGCTCAGTTGTTAGAGCACTCGCCTCGCAAGTGAGAGGAACTGGCTTCGATTCCCGGGCAGGGCGAAATGTTGGGCAAGTTCCACACGCTTCTGTTTACCTAACAATCGGTGTTAGTCGATTGGCGGATTGCTTTTCCGGGGGTAATAATCCTTTAAAAAGAATTTGGTCACTCAATCTACAACGACTATTTATGAGACACTGCTATGCGGCGATTGACTGCCGCATTTTGCCCACAAGATATACAATCAATTCACTTTACAGTATATTCTGTGAAGTGCTTTGAGACACCTCAAAGACATGATAAGGCACTATAGCAAATGCAAGGATTATTATTATTAGTCCAGCTACAGTCTCCGAACCTTGATAGGACAAATAAATAAATGTAGAAGTTTATCGCTCCTTCTGCAATATATTAAAGCGCACAAAACAGTGTGGTTTGATTTGGATTTCCTTAAACACTGTTGTAAATAGGGCAATCATCAATGCAGGATGAGGAAGGGGTGGGGGGGAACACAGATTTTTTTGTAAACTTCAAAGATTTTTGAAGGCAATGAATCAAGAGATTAGCAAGATCAATTCAATTACAGTTTCTCTGAACTATAGGTACATACAATTGAAGGTCTGTGGCAGTGGATTTCATATATAGTACAGTATACATAATTTTGAAGACACCTAGATGAGACTTGGTGGGTTTGATTTGATTTACCTCGTAGGAAAGTGTGGAAGAGAGAATTAGAGATTGGATGGTTAATTTCACGGCCTTGCTCCCTCCTACCTCTCCGACCTACTATCCCCCTACTTACCTGCCTGTACCCTCCGTTCCTCTGGCTCCGGTCTGCTCCACATCCCCCGCCCCAACCGCCCTACTATTGGTGGCCGGGCCTTCAGCCTCTCAGCCCCTAGGCTCTGGAACTCCATCCCCCAGTGTCTTCACCTTGCTTCCTCCCTTTCCTCCTTCAAGGCCGGTCTCGAGACCTTTCTCTTCGACCGTGCCTTCAGCTTCCCTCTCGACTCTCTACCCCTTCCTCGCTCCCTCCCCTCACCCTGACCATTTCCTCCCTGCTCGGGTCCCGACCCAACTGTCCAGCGCCTTGGGTCGTCCTCCCGATGTGAAAGGCGCTCTATAAATGAAATCTTGTTGTTGTAGTTTGGAAGCAGGAATACTGTACATTAGAAAAATCCACCAGTTGTATTTCAAGATAAACCCCTGTGTATGTTAAATGACTTAAAATGTGCAAAATAAAATGCATAGAAATACTAAAATGAATGCAAGTCCTGATTTCTTAAAGTGTGGATCCTAATTTGAGTTTGGTGATTTGGATGGTCTTTCATCCTTGGGATTTAATTTGGTTCCAGTTCTTCATGTTTGTGTGATGTAAATTACTTCTTTCATCTGAAAAGGCTTCAAGTGAAATGAGTTATGGCAGTAAAATCACCCCTCGTGGATATGAGTTTACAGCATGAAACTGCTCAGGACTTAAAACTGGTTGATATTAAATTGACAATTTCTCAGCAACATGACGAGTTTAGCTTGTGTAAGAAATAGAAATGTCATACTTGCGCGAGACGGAGTGTTTCTCTCAATATATAATTTAGGCCACATCTAAAGGACCGAGTTAAGAAAACAGGCAATGGAGAACGTTCGATGCTGACCTTTACATGCAGTACATCTTAACGGATTTCGGAATAAGAAATGTGTGATTAATTTATTTGTAAAACATCAAATGTCCTGAAATTTCAAATGCACTCTTCAGCGTACTTGATGTTTAAGAAATTTGATAATTGGAGATTATCTCAATGGAGATTATTACCATTTGAGAGTAACGTGAAAACATAGCTTTTTTTTAGTATTGGCGCCCCTCCTGTACAATACAATTTACATTTATATAAAGCTTTTCAGATAGGAATGATGTCTGAAAGCAATTACACTACACTGCAACAGTACTAATAAAAAATAATAGTAATAATCCATACATTTAGTATAGCACCTTATCGCATTGGAAGAACGTCCCAAAGTGCTTCATAGGATTTTATGTGAAATGGAGTGACTGTATTTGTGTGTAGCATAATTTTGAATATAGGACAGAAAGAGAAGACAGAATGAGAGGGGAGACAGAATCAGAGACAAAAACAGATACACACACACACACAGGGCCTGAAAATTAGAGGAGGGAGTATCAGCGAAAGAGACAGTGTGAGACAAAGGGAGAGAAAAGAAGAGAGAAGAGAAAAATGGTGATAAAATTGAATTAATTTACTGTTGAGTAATACTCCTAAAGCAAGTTTAAATCAGTGTATTTTTCTCTGCTGCTGATTCATGATGACTACTGTTGATTTGATAGCAAGAGGACGTTTGCTGGATATATTATCTACAAATAACAGTTTCAGTTATATGAAAGGCATTGCAATGGTTGGAGAGACAATCAATAATGCATTAAAATCAACATTAGACCTAAAGGCATTTTGGTACAATTGAGAATAAGCTGACTTAAAAATGTAATGAAATAAGACTTTCATCGATAAACACTAAACAACAACAACCAAATGACATTTTTATAGCACCTTTCACGTCGGGAGGATGTCCAAGGTGCTGGACAGTCAGAATTTTGAACCCGAGCTGGGGGTTGAGATCGGGGAGGGGTGGAGGGCAGGTAGGGGGTAGCAGGGTTATCAAAAGCACGGTCGAAAATGAGGGTCTTGAGATGGGTCTTGAAGGAGGCAAGGGAGGGGGCGAGGTGGAGGGACTCTGGGATGGAGTTCCAGAGGGTGGGGTGGAGTGGCAGAGGCCCGCTTAGCAATAGTGGGGCAAGCGAGGCGGGGGACATGAGGCAGACCGGAGCTTGCTGAGCGGAGGACTAGCATGTAAGCAATTACGCTCACATGGGTCAAAAAATATCAGTAGGAGGAGAAAGGAAAGGACATTGTGAAAAGGGGAAGAAGACCTTAGTGATATCTCAGCAACATTCTCTTCTCCAAAAAGAACCCTAACCATTATAGGGCACTAAGCTAGCTTCTGCTTCTAGACATAAGCCTATTTTAGCAGATCATGACTCAGAGAAAAATATCTCAAGAAAGGCAGAAGAAAGACAATTACAAAGTAAGCCAAAAGGAACTGTAGGGATGAGTCAGAAATAGAGAAAGGAGTGCACTTGGAAGAAAAAGCATCTAAAGACCAAAAACTTGAAGGTCCTCTGATTCCATGAGATAGGGCAGAGGAGGCAGAGAACAAATGCATTACTAAGAAATGGTGAGTGAGAAATGTTGGGCATATAACAGTAAGTAAACATCCCACAACAAACAACAAAAACCCATTGTCATCAGAACCCACTCACCATTATCCCAACCCCAAAAATTGGAAAGAAATGGGTTCTCACCCCAGCAAATCCTACTGTACACAGTGCTGGTGTGGAGGTAGCTCTGAACAGGCGAATGTTGTTGATCAGTTCCTGTCAGGCATCTCTGCCTCTTGAATAGGTATCACATGCCTTGTCAGGGACTTTATTATCTGCTGCCTCCCCTTTAGACACAATCTGTGCTAGGAATGTTACTCCTGATTGCCATGTTATGTAATGTGCAACAGACTACAACTATCTTGGAGTCTTTCCTTATCTACAACGAACAGATGTAGTTATATGAAAGGTGTTGTAATTCATGGAAAGACAATCAATATTGCAGGACTCCTGTAGCTCATGTTTAGAGCACTCGCTAAACAATGAGAGACCTGGGTTCGATTCCTGGCAGGGCGAAACTTTGGGCAAGTTTCCTTACTCACATGTGATAATAATACCTCAAGAATTTTTTAAAAAAAAAAATTAATAATAATTTGGTCACTCAATTCACGACTGTTTGTGGGACACTGCTGTGCACAATTGGCTGCTGCGTTTTGCCCACAAATATACAGTCAATTCACTTTACAGTACATTCTGTGAATTGCTTTGAGACATCTAGAAGATGTGAAAAGCACTATATCAAATTATTATTATATATAATAAACATTAGACCTAAGGGCATTTTGGTACAAATATGCAGTACTTCAAAAGACCACTTGACTGAAGCAATCAACAGAACTGTTGTTTCAAACCCCTAAAGATGTCCTTACTGAGTACCCTTGTGTGAGCAAATGCTCCCTGTACTATTCCTTGGTTAGGTCAGTGGGTTTGCATTGGAATGAGCAGCTGTGGTTTGAGATCATAGACCTTGTCCCTAAGGAGCTACCCACGTAGCCTATTAGACTCACAACATGTCAAAGGTCTCAGAGGGCTTCAAAAATCTGAGTATTGTGTGCGGCCCCTTGGAAGCAACTGCTGATGTGCAAAATGCAGCCATGAAAATTTCCCACTGCAGAGAATTTGCGATTGGAGAACAGATTGATGGTAATCCTTGCATTTTGATTGTCACATGTGTGCAATCTATCTCCCTTGTAACTTGGGAAGTGAGCAAAAGCGAAAATAAGTTGAGCTGTCTTCAATGTTGTTCTTCAATGCTAGTTCCAAAGCAGATGTATTGTTATAACAGTAAGATGGTAGTCAGGGAAGACGTTAAAACCCTAGGGACTCCAGAGAATATATTAAATGACTATTTCCTGAGTTTTTTTTAATCAAAGGACACTAAAACCAAGCCCTCCCTCAAACATCCAGCAAACGTCGTTTGAGCTCCAGAACTTTGCTGCAAGTAAGCCTGAGGTTCTACATAGATTCAAGGGGCTGAAAAACAATTATGGAAACTTAAGCATGGTGAATGGTATAGAGTGTGTAGACTTGTTATAAGTAAGATGAATCTTAGCTGGAGGATAAATTCATGCATTAAGCATACCTTATTTGGCCAGAGCTGCACATCAAGTTTAGTCACTGGATAAATGGTTGATTTGCTGCTTGGAATAGGAACTGTCCAGGAAGACACATACAAGTGTGCCTTTCAGTGGTCTGATAAAGAATCCTACTTTCAATACAGTAATTGAAATCTGTTACATCTTAATGAGCTTTAAAGGTTATTGGGAGAAAATTCTCCAGTTTGTGGAAATTTGATAGATTACAATGAAAGTAAATGGATCATAGCGGCACAAATAATTATGGGTGGAGATTTCTTAATTTGGATTTACACCTTACTTCTGCTTCTGTGACTTAATTACACAAGTCTGTTAAATTTCTGTCAGGTGAAGAATTAATCTCAAATTTTAAACCAAGGTAGTGGTGGCTAAGATTCACTATTAGCCTTGCTGCATGATCATGTTATAAATTACAAAGCTAAGCGGCTGCAGGAGGGAGAGCTCTGGCCTACATTGACCTGTTGCTGAACACCCTGGAGGCACAGTGGACACATCTTCTTAACAAAACTTCTCACATGAAGTCCTGGATTAAACACCTGGTGCTGAGTAAACCTGGTACATGGCATTGGACTTAGACCTCGAGAACATCAAGGTGGCTGGCAGGTCACAAACTATCCTTTAATGCCCTCCCAACAGACTGAAGGTAGATGTCTGTCAGATAGCTGATGAGGAAACTCTGGGGCTTGGGATGACAGCTACTGGAAGGCGTTACCTGGAGTCGGAGTCTGTAAATACACGTTCATCTATCCAAGTCTTAGATTCCACCTTGATTGGTCAATGGCTGCTACTCCAGCTCTCCAACTGGTGAAACCATCGCTCAATGGGAAGCAAAGCTGTGGGCATGAAGGTGGTGACAGTGCAATATATTAATCATTAGTTAAGTCACAGGGAGTATTTGGATACACCACTATAGGAAGAATGCCAAGGCCATAGAGAGGATATAGAATCTATTTACTAAGATTCAATTATTGAGTGGTTTTGAAAGCTTAAAGAGGGCGAAACTGTTTTACTGATCTGTGTGGCAGGTAGTCAGGGTGAAAGGAAACCTGGAGGTAGAGTAAGTTTAAAGGGCTAATTAGGGCAAATAAAATTAAACTGCACAGATTGAGCAGGAAAGACAACAATTAAAAACACTAGTTGAGCTAATAGGAAGGTCCTGTCTTAAGGCAACTTCCTCCCTTGCAACCGAGGAAGACCAGGTCCTGACATATGAGAAAACCCATCACCATGCTTAAGAGTATCCAAACCAAGCTGAGATTTCCATGCATCCACGTACACATAGACATCTCAGAGATAGATTGCTGGAATGGAATGTGCTTTCTCTCCCTGGATGGATGCATCCTGCTTACCTAATTCTGGAAAGTATTATGCACAGGTTGGCAAGAGCCAAGGCTTGGGTGATCCCAGAGTGGGAGTTGGGGTACTACTGGAGTCTAACCAGCTAAAATACCATAGCTTACCACTGATATTGATGTCTGGCAAACTTTCCCGTTTCTTGTCCAGCTAGGACCACGCTACCTGTTAGAGCTGTGGCTTGCTGGGTTAACAGGAGCTGAGTGGGTTGACGGTCTGCCCTTCCAGGTCCTGCTGATGAGTCAGGCTGGCTGTGCTGTCATCAGCAGTGACCTGCCCCACGCGCCCCTCCCCACCAGGAGGATAGAACTGGGAATGGGTGGATAAAAGCCAGTTACTTTGAAGAGTCCCCAAAGCCAGTGTTGCAAGGTAGAGGAAAGCAAGACTTCCAAGCATCCCATCTTGATGATGATATTTTATCAAGTTTGTTAAGTGCTTTTATAAAATTATAAGTAAGGACTCTCTAACCATTTCCAGTCATGGTGACTGAACAGTCACAAGAGAATTTTGGATTAGGATGGCCCTTTGGTACATTTGATCTCAATACTTACCCTCCCATCACAGCTGTCTTAATAACCATTCCTGTAATCTGTTCCAGTTGTTAATTATCCTCTGGGTAAAGAAATACTTCCTGGGGTCTGTCCTGAATTGCCCTTTGCAAACTATATCCTCTTAGTCTACTATCTCTGTGTCTGAAAATATTGTTTTCAGTTCAATTTTCTCAATTCATTTAAAATTGCATACCTCCGTAAGGTCCTCTCATAGATGTCTCCTTTCAACACCAGAAAGCCTAGCTTGTCTAATTGTTCTTCATATCTCATTCCTCTAACATGGGATCACCCTCATTGCTCTTCTCTCCATTGCTATACTCAACAGCGCCTTATGTTACAGCGACTAGAACTATATGCAATACTTGAGGCGTGGCCTGACCATAGCACTATACAGCTTGACTATAGCATCCTGTTTTTGTTGCCTCATACTGTTTTGATAAGATGAGGAATGAGTCAACTAACATCTCTGAATTTCTTTCAACTTCCCCTTTGGAGAGTTCAGTCTTTTCCATGTACCTTGAATTCTTCCCATAATAATAATAAATTATTCTTTCTGTTTACAATATCCTGCCAGTAGGTTGTTTCACATTCAGAAAGCCTTTATTCAAACTTTTATTTGTACTGAATTTAAAAGTAAATTTTAAGGTTTAATACATTCTAGTGTTTGGGAATCAAAATCTCTGCTGTTTAAAGATGAAAAACAGTGGTCAAATTGCACATGGCAAGTCTGAGAGAGTTACCATATCCCTCAAGTCAGGGGGATATTCAATCCCAAACATGTTAGTTTTCAATTAATAATGTATTTCTTAAATATCCCAGGTAATATTAGATAAACTCATTATTCACAGGGACTATATTACTTTGCCTGAGACAAGTGGTGTCCTGTAGCTCAGTGGTTAGAGCACTTACCTTGCAAGCAAGAGACCTGGGTTCGATTCCTGGCAGGGCGAAACTTTGGGTAAGTTTCCTTACTCCACACGCCTCTGTTTACCTAGCATAAGTAGGAACCCGGTTGTTAGTCAATTGGCGGATCACTTTTCTAGAGGTAATAATTCCTTCAAAAAAATATTGCTCACTGAATCAATGATTATTTGTGGGATGCTGCTGTGCGCAATTGGCTGGTGCGTTTCACACACAAAATAAACAGTCAATTCACTTTACAGTATATTCTGTGAAGTGCTTTGAGACATCTCGAAGACATGATAAATGCAAGGATCATTATTGCACTTTTCTTCTACAACTGATTTCACAGTTGTAGTCCTGCAGCTTAGTTGCATTATTAAACTCAACAGGTTATGTCACACATAATAATTCACTTGAACTGAGCTAAGAAAAGAAAGTGGAATCAAACTAAAGTATGAAATGTTTGTCCTTTAATCTTGTACTTTTTTGAGTAAATTTTGTGTCTTAAATTATGGTGTTCCAGTAAATGCTACAGTTTCTTTTGATAAAATGCTTGATCGGCTGCCATAAGATTTAAAAATATGAAACTTTTGTGTTGAGTAACTTCTCTTTTTAAATTAATGTCAAACATATTGCAGCAAAAACATGTGAATTTCTTCCAAACATTACAGATTGTTTATAGTTAGAGAAAAAGCTTATAAAGTCTGAGCATTCCCCCTTAATGACTCAATAAACTGCAGTGCTGCTTCTAAAACCAACACTAGATACTGCAGTTAAAACTTCTTTATAAGGGAAGCATAGTATCTTGTGCAAGCTTTTACTCTGAATTCGGTACTGAATATTCACCAACAAAGTTATCATATTTCACAATAAATAATGTGAAGCACTTGGAGATATATATCTCAGCACTGTAAAATGCCAGCAGACAGCAAGGCAGTACATTTTTTAAAAAATGCTAGACAAAGTTAAACTCTTGACGCAGAAGAATGTTGGATTAAGTGAATTTGGTCAGAAAGTGACAAAGGCAATGTTCTCAAATGTACAGTAACTTTTTCGAAGTCACATTTCAATCATCTGATTCTGAAAATTGGTCAAAGATTGTTCTGTTCCAGTTGGGTAACAACTGCCCTAAGTTGATAGCAATCTCATCCTTTCATTGGAGAGTTGATAGTTCAAAACTCACATTAGAACTCGGGTTCATAACCTTGGCTGACAGCAAATTCCAGTGCGTTACTAGGATAATGCTAAAGTTTTGAAGTAACCTTGTTATTGAATTTTCTGCATCGCGAAAACCTCTGATTCCAAATTTAATCTTCAAAACTTCTCACCTCTTTGGTTCATTACTAATCATCAGTGAAAAAAAAGTTAATACAATGCCTTTTAATTAAAAGAATTTAGCAAAAATAATAATCCTATAATAATCCTTGCATTTGATATAGCGCCTTATATAGTTGTCAAGACGTCTCAAAGTGCTTCGCAGAATATACTGTAAAGTATAGTGACTGTGTGTTTTGTGTGCGAAAGTGGTAGCCAATTGTGCACAGCAACGTCCAATAAACAGTCATAGTGGATTGAGTGATCACATTTTTTTTGAGGAATTATTACCCCGGAAAGCAATCCACCAATCGATCAAAAAGAGGATTCCTACCTACTGTCAGGTAAACATATGTGTGTGAGTGGCATAAGGAAACTTGCCTAAGGTTTTGCCCTGGATGGATATTGTGAAATTGTGAAAATAGAATCCCAAATAATAGGAAGGTTCCAACCTCCAATATACACTGGAGCCCATTATAATGCAATGTTTGGGGCTCATAAAATTGCTAACAATTGCCATATTGAGGCATAATAGCAGTTTTACTGTGCATGTTTTAACGAAAAAAGGGTTGACTTCCAGTTCATCGGCTCACTGCCAACACCACTGCTTGTTGTAGATGCACAAAACAGGATACAACATAAATTGTGACCTGAAGATATGGCAGTCAGGCTTTTCTTAGCTAAAATGGCTGACTTCAGAGCCATTAAGTTGCTGCTGGTGTGACTTTCTGGTTTGCAGCAAAGCAGGAAGTGACACCAACAGCAAGCTAATGACCCAGAAGTTGGTTGTTTTAGTGCGAATTGTGCTTTATTATTGAAAGCTTCATGATAAATGAAATGTTACCTCGGGTAAAGTTTTCTTTTTACCAAGTCATCTACTTGATTATCAAAAAGATCTAGATATTGAAGTTAAAATTGCTCTATTTTATATATCACCTTGATAAGCAGTGTGTGGGGATTCTTCCAAAATATTTTGAATCAGTAACTCCAAATCTTTTCAACTTTGCCTAAATTAGTGAGCTGGCATAATTCAAACAATTATTCTGCTGTTGTTACATTAATAGCTTTTTCCATTTGATGAGTTTTCCACATTGAACTAATTATGAAATGTTGAATTGTTGTAAAACTGGGGTTTAAGATATTTTTGGGATCAGCCAGGTATCAGATACATGTGGAAACCCCACGATACACTATTGTGATACCCCATAATAGAGTATCCAAACTACACTGATATTTCTACATTCATATGCCACCTGCTCATGGAAATTTCCCTGTAGCTAGAATGGGTTGCACACTCTCTTCTTGGAGGCATCCTGCTTAACTAATTTCAGCAAGTATTAGGTACTGGTTGGCAAGAGCTAAGCTTGGAGATCTCAAAGAGTGTGTTGGGATACTCCGAGAGTTCAAGCAACTAAAACTAAATAACAGAATCCTTGCCCCCAGTCACCAGTCTGCCCCTCCAGTTCCTGCTAATGAATCAGGCTACCAGCAGTACCTTGGAGCTCTGTAAACATATCTGGTTCAGGAACCAGACGATTGAAACTGCCACAGAAGATGTACTGAATTCCAACATTCTGTGGCCAAGCATGTCACCTTGGAGCCAACTCAGTTCCAGGGAGACCTTGCTTATGTCCCCCTCGAGGAGGATCATGCTTTCCTAATGAATGTTTCATGTATCCCTATGATTGGAAATCTGAAATGAAAGTTGATTCAAGGAAGGTTCTGAAAAATAAATGCTACATTAATGTCTTGGGTTATGATTCACAGAGATTGACACTCTGCGAATCTACTGTATTTTCAGTTTTAACCTGTCCTCTCAACAGTAACAGCAATTATAGAGTGCCCTTCTCACAGAATGGTACCTTGGAGCACTGCACAATGGTGGGGTTGGACGCCAAACAAAATAAAAGTGGGAGATGTGGTGGAAGAGACCTATCTTTTCGACAATAGGCGTGATAGAAGAGTGCGATTTAAAGATAGATCAGGGTGACACAGAGGGATCGAGGTAGGGAGTTCCAGAGGCTAGGGGTGTAGTGGCTGAAAGCACGGCCACCAATGGTAGCATGGAAGGGTTGAGGGACATGCAGCAGGCCTGTGTTAGCTTATTATTATTATTATTATCGTTGAGTCACTGAATCATTTGGAAATAGAAAAAGTGGTAATAAATAGATACGGTACAATTACATTACAAAAAGTAAGATAATTTGATAGATAGTGTTAAATGAATTTTGACACATCACTGTTTGCTAATGTTCTCAGATTCATTCTCTGATCTGTCAGATCTCCCAGCTCACTTCATCAGAACAGGTCAAATTCAGTTCTTGTGGTGTACAATGATATACACTTAGGGAGATAAGGGAGATTTGTGAAGTACTGCAAGACAAATTGAATGCATCAATCTGGGGAGGTTTCAACAGTCTGGAATCAAACAAATATGGTTGTCAGACACAATAACCTGAGCTCAACAATTGGAAAACTTGCACAGTA
Organism: Callorhinchus milii; assembly: GCF_018977255.1. Lineage (NCBI taxonomy): Eukaryota > Metazoa > Chordata > Chondrichthyes > Chimaeriformes > Callorhinchidae > Callorhinchus > Callorhinchus milii. Next base: position 52,571,487 of record NW_024704745.1, read on the forward strand.
GAACCTGGTTCACTTATAGCATAATTCGGGTATGGACCCCAACATTTACTTACCCCAAATAATCCCTCCAAAAAACAAAACAATAGTAAATTGGTCATTTTAAATTCATGACTGTTTGTGGGACATTACTGTGCGCAATTGGCTGCAGCGTTCGCCCCCAAATATACAGTCAATTCACTTTACAGTATATGCTGTGAAGTGCTTTGGGACGTCTAGAAGACATGAAAAGCGCTATATCAAATGCAAGGATTATTATTATTATATTATTACCCCAAAAAATCCAAAATAATAATAATCCTTGCATTTGACATAGCATCTTATCACGTCTTTGAGATGTCTCAAAGGGTTTCACTGAATATACTGTTAAGTGAATTTACTGTATATTTTGTGGGCGAAATGTGGCAAACAAACAGTCGTGGATTGAGTGACCAATTTATTATTTTTTTGGAAAGAATTATTACTCCCAGAAAAGCGATCTGCCAGTCAACTAACAACCGTGTTCCTACTTTCTGCTAGGTAAACAGAGGCATGTGGAGTAAGAAAATTTGCCCAACATTTAACCCTGCTGGGAATTTAACGCAGGTCTCTCGCTTGTGAGGCGAGTGCTCTAACCACTACGCTTCAGGTCTCCATGTGTGCATGGTTCCATTGGTGTTTCAAAAGCATTCAGAAAGCCAAATTAGCTGACATAGGTGTCCTGAACTCATCAGTGACATAATTTCTAGCATGTCACAAGTGACATCAAGAACAACCTATTGCCCTGGATATTGGCTATATTTTAATGAAAGGAAGCTTATAATGCTGGAGCCATGTAGACAAATAACTCAAGTCTGGGTCATCTGCTTACTGCACACCTGCATCGTGCAGGAAGTGAAATTGGTGGTGATCTGATGATCCAGAAGATGATGATTTTATAGTGCGCAGGAAGCGGCCTGGCTCCCTCCACACATGTACAGTGACATTACTGGTCATAGCAGAGGTGACATCATGATGCAGAAGTACTGACGAGCACTCACATCCTGTAAGAAGGCTGGTTGGCATTTTATGGATGCCAACCATGCTGCATTATATCATAAAATCATAGAATTATACAGCACAGAAGGAGGCCTTTTTGCCCATTGTATCTGTGCTGGCTCTTTGAAAAGAGCTATCCAAATCAATCCCACTCCGCCGCTCTCTCCCCATAGCCCTGCATACATCATGATATCACCTATGTCATCATGATAGCCCAGTGCTGCATCTTGATGTCACCTATGCAGATATATGCTGGAGCCCTTAATATGGCATTAAATGAATGCAGATTTCAACATCTAAAGGTCAATGGAAATGAGTCTTGAGCTAGTGAATTTAGCATTGCTGCACTACTGGAACCGAGAGCCTCAATTTTCTCGTGATCAATTGACAGGATAAAGCTGGTACATGTAGCTCCCAAGTTTCTGATTTCTGCTGTTGTCATGTCAAGTAAGTATGGCATTATTGTGACATGATGGAGTGCAATGATTAAGTCATTTGATATTAAAAAAGATGTTTGGTATTATGCATTGAAATTGAAACGTTAAAATGCTGACCAACATCAGTGGCAGTTTTCGTTTAACTTAGATTTGTTTTAAATATTAGACGCAGAAGTGTACTCGAGCCTTTAATGTTTTTAAAGTTATTCCTCAATGTGTAAAAGATATACAGTTCACTTTTTTCACCTCCATTTAGCTTTATGTTCTTTTTATGTTGGACTATTAATTTGACGCGCTAAAAGTGGAGGATATGTACAGGGGGGCCATAGGGTGATGTGATCACATGGTGGGATGTTTTACTCTGACATATATCATCTTGACAGTAAGTAAAGTTGATATTCCCCAAACCCGAATATATATTGGAAACCCGTTGTGGTGTTGGGGAGGGTAGGTGTGGAGATGGAGGGTGGAGGAGCTGTGATAGTTATGACTGTTAGGAATTTTAGGACTCAAGTTGTGATAATCACTCAACGCATTTTGGAATTAAGTCAGCGTCGTCAGTTGCAGTATAAATCCAGGCTTACTGCAGCTGATTTCAACAAAATCCTGGACCTTAAAACAATTAATTCCCTTTGAAAGGTAATAAGCTACTGTTAGACCTTTGAATGTCACATAAGATCCAATTTAACTTCTGGCTTTTAAGACTGTTTACAGTATAACTGATGTTCAGGGCCGGAGGAAACATAGCTGAAGAGCTTGCATTGAGTAAGGAACAGTGCATCCAAAAATCTGATACAATCCTGTGTAACAAATAAAAAACGTAGGGTGAATGAATTGCTCTGTGCTCAAGGTAAGGGAAGCTCCTCTTCATTGAATTATTGCTAGGTGCTGCAACTTTGTTGAGTTGTCTAACAATCTCCCCTGTCCACTCCCTCCACTTTGCTAACTCTTGCCTGCTTCATGTCACCCAATTTCAAACAGGAAAAATAACTAATAATGGAGTTTGAAAATTTCCCATTGATTGAGAATTGCAGGCAAACAAAATGTGAAATTTTCTTCTGTTTTAACTCAGGCTTTTTTTCTTGGTGCAGACGCTTCAATGGAGATAGGCCACTGCGACGACAGACAATGCAGAAAGGAAGGAGGCAGGCATTCCGGGGGCCTGCTTACATGTTTACTGACAGATCGACTAGTCTAAGTGCCGATGAAGAACGATTTCTGGACGCAGCTGAATATGGCAACATTCCTGTGGTCAGAAAGATGCTCGAGGAGTTTGGATCACTCAACGTGAACTGCGTTGATTTTATGGGTCAGAATGCACTGCAGTTAGCTGTAGCAAATGAGCATCTGGAGGTCATAGAGCTTCTGCTGAAAAGGGATAACCTGTCACGTGTTGGGGATGCCCTATTGTTGTCCATCAGTAAGGGCTATGTGCGAATAGTGGAGGCCTTATTAAGCCACCATGCTTTTACTGCCGGATGTAGGCTAACTGTAAGTCCAAGCCAGCAGGAATTACAGCATGATGACTTTTATGCCTATGATGAGGATGGTACTAGGTTTTCCCATGATGTCACTCCAATAATCCTGGCAGCCCATTGCCAAGAGTATGAAATAGTTCACATTCTTTTGAGGAAAGGCACACGTATAGAGCGACCACACGACTACTTCTGCAAGTGTGGTGAGTGCACCGAGAAACAGCTGCACGACTCCTTCAGCCATTCTAGATCTAGGATAAATGCCTACAAGGGTTTGGCAAGTCCTGTTTACTTGTCACTGTCCAGTGAAGACCCAGTACTAACCGCTCTGGAACTCAGCAATGAGCTAGCTGTGCTGGCCAACATCGAGAAAGAATTTAAGGTGAGTTCAGTCTTAAAGAAGGTGAGGTGGGAGATGAAAGCTTTAATATTATTTAAAACATCACAAACATCACCCAATTATGTTTATAAAATTTACTGAAGATCAGGACAATATGTAGTACATTTTGGTATGAAGAATAGGGGAAGAAAATACACCTTAAATAGTAAGATTTGATATGAAGTGGAGGAGTAGAGTGACATTGATGTGCAAGTACATATATTAAAGTTACAACAACAACAACAAGATTCCATTTATTGAGCGCCTTTCACGTCGGGAGGACGTCCCAAGGTGCTGTACAGTTGGGTCAGGACCTGAACAAGGGGGAAATGGTCAGGGTGAGGGGAGGGAAGGGAGGGAGCGAGGAGGGGGTAGAGAGTGAGAGGGGAGCTGAAGGCACGGTCAAAGAGAAAGGTCTTGAGACCGGCCTTGAAGGAGGAAAGGGAGGAGGCGGTGAAGGCACTGGGGGATAGAGTTCCAGAGCCTAGGGGCTGAGAGGCTGAAGGCCCGGCCACCGATGGTAGGACGGTTGGGGCGGGGGATGTGGAGCAGACCGGAGCCAGAGGAACGGAGGGTACGGGCAGGTAGGTAGGGGGATAGTAGGTTGGAGAGGTAGGAGGGAGCAAGGCCGTGAATGGCCTTGTAGGTGAGGATGAGGATCTTGAAATCGATCCTCTGGGGGATGGGGAGCCAGTGGAGGCGAGCGAGGGTGGGAGTGATGTGGTCCGAAGCCTGGTGCGGGACAGTACACGAGCTGCAGAGTTCTGAATGACCTGCAGCTTGTGGAGGGAGGTGCCGGGAAGGCCGGCGAGGAGAGAGTTGCATAGTCCAGCCTTGAGGTGATAAAGGCGTGGACCAGAGTTTCAGCAGCGTGAGGGGTGAGGTAATGCCGTAGTCTGGCGACATTCCGGAGGTGATGGAAGGCGGTGCCAGTTGTGGCGCGGATATGAGGGAAAAAGGACAGCTCAGGGTCGAACAGAACCCCGAGGTTCCTGACTGGCTTTGAAAGGTGGAGAGTGCAGCCTTGGATGCTGATGCTGTCAGCGCCTGTTAGCAGCAAAGGTAGATGAAATCATTAAAAGGGCCATAAAAAGGCAAACTTTTTTCTTGATTTTATATATATATATAAAATACAAAAGTAAGTAAATAATTTGAACCCAGAAGGGAGTTCTACCAGTGTCATAGCCAACAACAACAAAATTACATTTATAGAGCGCCTTTAATAAATCGATCATTCACTGATCAATTTAATGGCTGCTTGGTATGTGTAAATTGGCTGTCAATTGGAAGAGAGATTATATGAAGTTGCCCTGTCTCAAGGACAGCATATGATTGTGATCATGTGTGGGGACTATGCTGGTCATCCTGCACGTTTTACATTCTTCCCATGTCTGTTTATTAACGTAAAGTGCAGCTGTTCTGCTTGAGTGTAACTCCATTAGGAAATATCAAATCAATGCTTGCAACATCTGGTAAGTCCTGAGATCCCTTTGACAATGTTTATCCCATGGTCAAGGCAAACACAAGGCAACTCATATGTTTATCTTTCTAATTGAAGAAGAACATTGGATTAAATAGCAAATCAATAGGGCATAACTTTGTTTTTCCTGGTGCTTCATTTGACTGTGGCTACAACAAATTGTTCCAGACTTCTGGATAATCCTAACATTTGGTATAGTGCCTTTCATGTCCGAAAGATGTCCTAAATCGCTTCACAGGACATACTGTAAGGCCTGGTGAATGTGTTTGTGGGTGAATGTGGTTGTTTCATATAAATAAAGGATATTTTGATTAATGTAACCAGAATGTACTGTAAATGGTCTATGCTTTTATTTATCTATTATAATGGGATTGCCTTGCCAATCATGCTCCTTACTCTAGACCAGGGGCTCTCAAACTTAGTCACATTGAGCCTCCCTAAGCCAAGAAAGAAAATAATTGTGTTTCCCACAGTTCACCAAGACAACACAAAGAACTGAAAATCCTATATCCACATCAAAGTACAAGGGCTCTGATCAGTAAGTTACAATAAGAATATGAACATCAAAAGCATCAATTCTACTTCACAAGCACTTTCATGCTTGCTTTGTCTTAAAAGAGCAGCCAAAACAAAACTGCACAAACACTCCAGGAAATCACAACATCTAACAACTGCAGAGCATGTCAGTGCAATATCTTCAGTGGGAGGAATGAACCGGTCTCCTCGCTGATTAGGTCAGGGATAGCTCAAACATAACCCCCCACCCCCAAAACAGGGTGAAGGAATTTATTCCTAGACCACTAATTATGCCACATTTGACCAGAGGCTAAGATTGTTACAAAAACATTCTGGGTTGTAGATGCAAGCAGTGGGCTGAACCAGTGCTTTGAGTTAATGACTTGTCAAATGCCTGGAGTGATCTCACCGATCAAATGCTAAGAAATCAGCTGAGGATCACTGAACAGCTACAGGTGTACTGGTCATTTTGCAATAAGCACTTTGATTCTCACATGCAAATTGTTCCTTTAGGCTGGTCTGTAAGTAAATATTAATCTTAAATTGTGATTAAGTAGTGTTGTGTGCATCCTAAATATTTAATCAATGAGGTAATTTTATTTCGAGAGAACAGAATTGTATTTATTTAGAATCATGGCTAAATAGTATTCTTCATGGCCTGGCAATTCTGGTACGCAAAAAGATTGAGTAAGCAGGTGAGCAGATAATAATCATTTATCTGTTTAATTTAGCATCTTTCCACCCACATCCATGGCCATCCCCTCGATCTGATGATTACCTGGGGCCTCACTGTTTCAGATATTGCCATCACTGTTAAAGCCATCTGAGACTTGTATTTCATCTCCTGTACCTCCTCCTTTCACCCTTCCTGTCGCTTAACCCTCTACAATCCTTTATTGCCCCTGGAAAAAAATATCCCTTCATGTTCAAATAGTCATTTGAACTCTTACCTCACTGGACTTCCTCCCATAATGACCTATCCTCCTCAATCACTGTCCTCCACAACTTCCTCTCTGTCATCCTTGACACCCTTGCCCCAGTCACCTCTCCTACTCTCGCAAGACTCCCTGTTATACCTCTGCTCCCTCAAGTCCCAGGTGCATTCTGTTGAAGGATTCTGCTGAATGCACCTGGCACAAATCCATATGGAGCTATGCAGGTCCTGTAGGATTATGTGGTCCATCACCAGATCTGGCTGGACTGCACTAAGACCTACTGCTCTGCCCTTGCCTCAGCTAAAGCAACCTTCAACTCCAAGATCATCCTAGCCAAGGGCAACCCCAGGCTCCTTATATCTACCACAACTCCTCTGTCCAAATTCCCATGCCTTATCCCTCTCCTCCAATTGCAAATGTGAGGAGATGATAGATTTCTTTGAGTCCAAAATCATTCATCTTATCCCATTCAGTTAGGTTCTCTTTCTGAACAACTTGCACTTACATAATGCATTTCATACAGGATGAATATCTGAAATTTTGAATTTGATTCATGTGGAGCTATGCAAGTGCTGTAAGATTATGTGGTTCCAAATTATCATGGGAAAAGATCCTTAATATGCATCTGATATTCCTCCACAAAATATCCTGACAGTTTTGGTTATTAAATATCCTGATTTGCTTGATATAAATGACTTGAACGAGAATGGAATTTATAGACTTTACTGTATTTACTAATTTACTTTCTAATGTAATAATGAGACAATATAAATGCTTCAATTACCTATGCATGCACTGGAATCTTTCACATTTGCTATAAATACACAGTCACTATACATTACAGTAAATCTTGTGAAACGTTTGAGATATGTAGACAGCATGACAAGGGACTGTGTCAAAATGCAAGGATTATCATTATTAATAAATTACTCTTACATATCTCAAATGAACAGATTGCCAATGTGCAGAGACTGAATTGGTTGTAATTAGCAGTAAACAACACAGTTTCCATTTGCAGAACACAAACTGCCTTTACTAAATGTGTGGACTGGGTGTCTGAGATTATTATGGCAGTGCTTTACAGATAAACCCTACAAAATACACAGTCAATCCACTTTACAATATATTCTATGAAATACATTGAGACACCTCAACAATGTTATAAGGCACTATATCAAATGCAAGGATTTTATTATTATTAAGATGTCAACTCAACCTTTGCTACAGCATGATTTATTCTTTACCTTAAAGTTTCTCTTTTCACTTTAAACCCATTTTATTTTTTGAAACAGGAGCACTATTAAACAGCCATGTTTTGTAGCACACTCATTTTACTTGTTTTGCAAAGACTGGAGGTATTAAAGTAATACGACTATATTCAGATTAAATGGCATGTTATAAACAAATTCATTACTTTTAATCTGAACCAGCTCTAAATGATAGAGGCACATTTTGTGTCCAAAAACTCATTACTTTATAACAGTAAATGTAGAATGAGACAAAGCTATTTGCCTTATTCGTGCTTGTAATGTACAATTTACATGTTCATGAATTCTAAACAATTAAAATTCCTGAATGATGAAAAAAGCCACAACTAAAGATTCCAAGAATATAATATAAATCTTGACGTAATTGCTTTTGACTTTGCAATCCACACTATTTAATCCACAGAAATTACTTTTTTTCAGATGATAGCACCATTAACCATTGACTCAGCAGCATAGTATATAGTGTGTTGCATCAACATTGTCTATATTCATTCCTCTGACCTTCAATGCTGTCATTTTTTTCTTACTTCCTGAAATCACAAATTCATCTAGGCATAATCTTAATGGTGCCTCTGGTATTTTGCCCAAGTGCCAATTCTTCACCGAGCTCAGACAGTGAGGATCAGCAGGATATGTGACAATAGGAAGTTTCCCAGATGATCTTATTGTAGATGATTGATGAGCACTGTGGGACATTGCTGTGCAAAGATTGGTTGTTGCATTTGCAAAACAAACAGTCCCTCCACTTTGTAGTTTTGTCTATAAGAGCTTGAGCTGTGACCTCGAGCATGAAAGGTTCTACACCAAATGTAAAGATTGTTATTACTGAATTTTCCAGCAGTGGTCACTTAATAGCAATGGCAACCTTACTGATTTTTCCTGTTCACTTTTAAAGCAACAACAACAACAACAATTTGCATTTATACCTTCATGCCGGATAGTGTTTTGGAGTGTTGACAGCTCCAAGACACTACCCAAGACACAATGCAGTCAGTGGGTCGATTGAGACAACAACTTTCACTTATATAGAGCCCTCAACGCAGGGCAGCATCTCAAAGCTTGTCTGAGACTGTCTTCACTGTATGTCTGAATTCCATTGCACTAAGTGACTGAATAATCCAAGTAGATTTCCAGTCCTGATGTTAATGATATATTCAGAACACAAAGGAAGGCTAACTCACAATATTTCTTGACACCATTCCTTAATAAGGAATCCAAGTCGCACAGATAGGGACTTGTTCTGGTAACCGTAAGTACATCATGCTTACATGTAAGAACTCTGTAGATCTGCAGGAGATTCTAGTGGAATTCTTTGTAAAGGAATACTGTTAAGATACAATGCAAATTGCTCAATTAATCAAAATAACTCAAAACTTCTTTGACGTGTTTTCAGTCAGCTTTCCCCTCCTATCCACCATGGTTCCATTCCCTGCCTGCGTGGCCAGCCAGCATTGTCAAGCATTGTTGAGCACTTTGAGTCATCCTCCTGATGTGAAAGGAGCCACATAAATGTAAACTGTATTTTGAATCAGATCTCTTAAAGGAGGTCTTGAATGTATAAAACAAGTCTGTATAACATTTTACTTGGAGTTCTATTTTCTGATTTCATCTGAATAATAAGCCCCTATTTCAAAGTAACACTGTAGTGATGTTATAAAACTAACACTATTAAGTATAACACTAACACAGTATCAGTGGAAGAGGGAATATGTTAAAATCACAGATCACAACATACTAATCATTTCAATTTTATTTTTCTCCAGAATGATTATAAAAAGTTATCCATGCAATGCAAAGACTTTGTTGTTGGACTTCTAGACTTATGTCGGAATACTGAAGAAGTAGAAGCCATTCTGAATGGAAATGTGGAGACCGTTCACGATAGTAACCCTTATCTTCGACCAAGTCTTAGTAGGCTAAAACTGGCCATTAAATATGAGGTCAAAAAGGTAGGGAAGGCACTGTGAAAATATTTCATTTATTCAATGTGTTGTAAGCTACATTTTTCCCCTGTTAAAATTGCTAATATTGTAACCGTATTCTTGATTTGTTTTTTCTTGCAAGCAGAATGATAAGATTTTGGAAAAAAATGGTTCTAATGAACTCAAGCTTAAAGTTGCAAATATGATTGATCTGAAATGTTAAGAGGCTAACTGGCTGCTTGCTTTTGGAATATATCATGGCTTTATCAATTGATACTAAAATTCAATTGCAGTGCATAAGGACATACTCATCACTACATTAAGATTACTGGCATTATTATTATATTGACTCAATGACTTGTGATAATAATAATGCCAGTAATCTTAATGTAGTGATGAGTATGTCCTTATGCCACTGCAATTGAATTTTAGTATCAATTGATAAAGCCATGATATATTCCAAAAGCAAGCAGCCAGTTAGCCTCTTAACATTTCAGATCAATCATATTTGCAACTTTAAGCTTGAGTTCATTAGAACCATTTTTTTCCAAAATCTTATCATTCTGCTTGCAAGAAAAAACAAATCAAGAATACGGTTACAATATTAGCAATTTTAACAGGGGAAAAATGTAGCTTACAACACATTGAATAAATGAAATATTTTCACAGTGCCTTCCCTACCTTTTTGACCTCATATTTAATGGCCAGTTTTAGCCTACTAAGACTTGGTCGAAGATAAGGGTTACTATCGTGAACGGTCTCCACATTTCCATTCAGAATGGCTTCTACTTCTTCAGTATTCCGACATAAGTCTAGAAGTCCAACAACAAAGTCTTTGCATTGCATGGATAACTTTTTATAATCATTCTGGAGAAAAATAAAATTGAAATGATTAGTATGTTGTGATCTGTGATTTTAACATATTCCCTCTTCCACTGATACTGTGTTAGTGTTATACTTAATAGTGTTAGTTTTATAACATCACTACAGTGTTACTTTGAAATAGGGGCTTATTATTCAGATGAAATCAGAAAATAGAACTCCAAGTAAAATGTTATACAGACTTGTTTTATACATTCAAGACCTCCTTTAAGAGATCTGATTCAAAATACAGTTTACATTTATGTGGCTCCTTTCACATCAGGAGGATGACTCAAAGTGCTCAACAATGCTTGACAATGCTGGCTGGCCACGCAGGCAGGGATGGGAACCATGGTGGATAGGAGGGGAAAGCTGACTGAAAACACGTCAAAGAAGTTTTGAGTTATTTTGATTAATTGAGCAATTTGCATTGTATCTTAACAGTATTCCTTTACAAAGAATTCCACTAGAATCTCCTGCAGGATCTACAGAGTTCTTACATGTAAGCATGATGTACTTACGGTTACCAGAACAAGTCCCTATCTGTGCGACTTGGATTCCTTATTAAGGAATGGTGTCAAGAAATATTGTGAGTTAGCCTTCCTTTGTGTTCTGAATATATCATTAACATCAGGACTGGAAATCTACTTGGATTATTCAGTCACTTAGTGCAATGGAATTCAGACATACAGTGAAGACAGTCTCAGACAAGCTTTGAGATGCTGCCCTGCGTTGAGGGCTCTATATAAGTGAAAGTTGTTGTCTCAATCGACCCACTGACTGCATTGTGTCTTGGGTAGTGTCTTGGAGCTGTCAACACTCCAAAACACTATCCGGCATGAAGGTATAAATGCAAATTGTTGTTGTTGTTGTTGCTTTAAAAGTGAACAGGAAAAATCAGTAAGGTTGCCATTGCTATTAAGTGACCACTGCTGGAAAATTCAGGTAATAACAATCTTTACATTTGGTGTAGAACCTTTCATGCTCGAGGTCACAGCTCAAGCTCTTTATAGACAAAACTACAAAGTGGAGGGACTGTTTGTTTTGCAAATGCAACAACCAATCTTTGCACAGCAATGTCCCACAGTGCTCATCAATCATCTACAATAAGATCATCTGGGAAACTTCCTATTGTCACATATCCTGCTGATCCTCACTGTCTGAGCTCGCGTGAAGAATTGGCACTTGGGCAAAATACCAGAGGGCACCATTAAGATTATGCCTAGATGAATTTGTGATTTCAGGAAGTAAGAAAAAAATGACAGCATTGAAGGTCAGAGGAATGAATATAGACAATGTTGATGCAACACACTATATACTATGCTGCTGAGTCAATGGTTAATGGTGCTATCATCTGAAAAAAAGTAATTTCTGTGGATTAAATAGTGTGGATTGCAAAGTCAAAAGCAATTACGTCAAGATTTATATTATATTCTTGGAATCTTTAGTTGTGGCTTTTTCATCATTCAGGAATTTTAATTGTTTAGAATTCATGAACATGTAAATTGTACATTACAAGCACGAATAAGGCAAATAGCTTTGTCTCATTCTACATTTACTGTTATAAAGTAATGAGTTTTTGGACACAAAATGTGCCTCTATCATTTAGAGCTGGTTCAGATTAAAAGTAATGAATTTGTTTATAACATGCCATTTAATCTGAATATAGTCGTATTACTTTAATACCTCCCAGTCTTTGCAAAACAAGTAAAATGAGTGTGCTACAAAACATGGCTGTTTAATAGTGCTCCTGTTTCAAAAAATAAAATGGGTTTAAAGTGAGAAAGAGAAACTTTAAGGTAAAGAATAAATCATGCTGTAGCAAAGGTTGAGTTGACATCTTAATAATAATAAAAATCCTTGCATTTGATATAGTGCCTTATAACATTGTTGAGGTGTCTCAATGTATTTCATAGAATATATTGTAAAGTGGATTGACTGTGTATTTTGTAGGGTTTATCTGTAAAGCACTGCCATAATAATCTCAGACACCCAGTCCACACATTTAGTAAAGGCAGTTTGTGTTCTGCAAATGGAAACTGTGTTGTTTACTGCTAATTACAACCAATTCAGTCTCTGCACATTGGCAATCTGTTCATTTGAGATATGTAAGAGTAATTTATTAATAATGATAATCCTTGCATTTTGACACAGTCCCTTGTCATGCTGTCTACATATCTCAAACGTTTCACAAGATTTACTGTAATGTATAGTGACTGTGTATTTATAGCAAATGTGAAAGATTCCAGTGCATGCATAGGTAATTGAAGCATTTATATTGTCTCATTATTACATTAGAAAGTAAATTAGTAAATACAGTAAAGTCTATAAATTCCATTCTCGTTCAAGTCATTTATATCAAGCAAATCAGGATATTTAATAACCAAAACTGTCAGGATATTTTGTGGAGGAATATCAGATGCATATTAAGGATCTTTTCCCATGATAATTTGGAACCACATAATCTTACAGCACTTGCATAGCTCCACATGAATCAAATTCAAAATTTCAGATATTCATCCTGTATGAAATGCATTATGTAAGTGCAAGTTGTTCAGAAAGAGAACCTAACTGAATGGGATAAGATGAATGATTTTGGACTCAAAGAAATCTATCATCTCCTCACATTTGCAATTGGAGGAGAGGGATAAGGCATGGGAATTTGGACAGAGGAGTTGTGGTAGATATAAGGAGCCTGGGGTTGCCCTTGGCTAGGATGATCTTGGAGTTGAAGGTTGCTTTAGCTGAGGCAAGGGCAGAGCAGTAGGTCTTAGTGCAGTCCAGCCAGATCTGGTGATGGACCACATAATCCTACAGGACCTGCATAGCTCCATATGGATTTGTGCCAGGTGCATTCAGCAGAATCCTTCAACAGAATGCACCTGGGACTTGAGGGAGCAGAGGTATAACAGGGAGTCTTGCGAGAGTAGGAGAGGTGACTGGGGCAAGGGTGTCAAGGATGACAGAGAGGAAGTTGTGGAGGACAGTGATTGAGGAGGATAGGTCATTATGGGAGGAAGTCCAGTGAGGTAAGAGTTCAAATGACTATTTAAACATGAAGGGATATTTTTTTCCAGGGGCAATAAAGGATTGTAGAGGGTTAAGCGACAGGAAGGGTGAAAGGAGGAGGTACAGGAGATGAAATACAAGTCTCAGATGGCTTTAACAGTGATGGCAATATCTGAAACAGTGAGGCCCCAGGTAATCATCAGATCGAGGGGATGGCCATGGATGTGGGTGGAAAGATGCTAAATTAAACAGATAAATGATTATTATCTGCTCACCTGCTTACTCAATCTTTTTGCGTACCAGAATTGCCAGGCCATGAAGAATACTATTTAGCCATGATTCTAAATAAATACAATTCTGTTCTCTCGAAATAAAATTACCTCATTGATTAAATATTTAGGATGCACACAACACTACTTAATCACAATTTAAGATTAATATTTACTTACAGACCAGCCTAAAGGAACAATTTGCATGTGAGAATCAAAGTGCTTATTGCAAAATGACCAGTACACCTGTAGCTGTTCAGTGATCCTCAGCTGATTTCTTAGCATTTGATCGGTGAGATCACTCCAGGCATTTGACAAGTCATTAACTCAAAGCACTGGTTCAGCCCCACTGCTTGCATCTACAACCCAGAATGTTTTTGTAACAATCTTAGCCTCTGGTCAAATGTGGCATAATTAGTGGTCTAGGAATAAATTCCTTCACCCTGTTTTGGGGGTGGGGGGGGTTATGTTTGAGCTATCCCTGACCTAATCAGCGAGGAGACCGGTTCATTCCTCCCACTGAAGATATTGCACTGACATGCTCTGCAGTTGTTAGATGTTGTGATTTCCTGGAGTGTTTGTGCAGTTTTGTTTTGGCTGCTCTTTTAAGACAAAGCAAGCATGAAAGTGCTTGGTGAAGTAGAATTGATGCTTTTGATGTTCATATTCTTATTGTAACTTACTGATCAGAGCCCTTGTACTTTGATGTGGATATAGGATTTTCAGTTCTTTGTGTTGTCTTGGTGAACTGTGGGAAACACAATTATTTTCTTTCTTGGCTTAGGGAGGCTCAATGTGACTAAGTTTGAGAGCCCCTGGTCTAGAGTAAGGAGCATGATTGGCAAGGCAATCCCATTATAATAGATAAATAAAAGCATAGACCATTTACAGTACATTCTGGTTACATTAATCAAAATATCCTTTATTTATATGAAACAACCACATTCACCCACAAACACATTCACCAGGCCTTACAGTATGTCCTGTTGAAGCGATTTAGGACATCTTTCGGACATGAAAGGCACTATACCAAATGTTAGGATTATCCAGAAGTCTGGAACAATTTGTTGTAGCCACAGTCAAATGAAGCACCAGGAAAAACAAAGTTATGCCCTATTGATTTGCTATTTAATCCAATGTTCTTCTTCAATTAGAAAGATAAACATATGAGTTGCCTGTGTTTGCCTTGACCATGGGGATAACATTGTCAAAGGGATCTCAGGACTTACCAGATGTTGCAAGCATTGATTTGATATTTCCTAATGAGTTACACTCAAGCAGAACAGCTGCACTTTACGTTAATAAACAGACATGGGAAGAATGTAAAACGTGCAGGATGACCAGCATAGTCCCCACACATGATCACAATCATATGCTGTCCTTGAGACAGGGCAACTTCATATAATCTCTCTTCCAATTGACAGCCAATTTACACATACCAAGCAGCCATTAAATTGATCAGTGAATGATCGATTTATTAAAGGCGCTCTATAAATGTAATTTTGTTGTTGTTGGCTATGACACTGGTAGAAACTCCCTTCTGGGTTCAAATTATTTACTTACTTTTGTATTTTATATATATATATAAAATCAAGAAAAAAGTTTGCCTTTTTATGGCCCTTTTAATGATTTCATCTACCTTTGCTGCTAACAGGCGCTGACAGCATCAGCATCCAAGGCTGCACTCTCCACCTTTCAAAGCCAGTCAGGAACCTCGGGGTTCTGTTCGACCCTGAGCTGTCCTTTTTCCCTCATATCCGCGCCACAACTGGCACCGCCTTCCATCACCTCCGGAATGTCGCCAGACTACGGCATTACCTCACCCCTCACGCTGCTGAAACTCTGGTCCACGCCTTTATCACCTCAAGGCTGGACTACTGCAACTCTCTCCTCGCCGGCCTTCCCGGCACCTCCCTCCACAAGCTGCAGGTCATTCAGAACTCTGCAGCTCGTGTACTGTCCCGCACCAGGCTTCGCGACCACATCACTCCCACCCTCGCTCGCCTCCACTGGCTCCCCATCCCCCAGAGGATCGATTTCAAGATCCTCATCCTCACCTACAAGGCCATTCACGGCCTTGCTCCTCCTACCTCTCCGACCTACTATCCCCCTACCTACCTGGCCGTACCCTCCGTTCCTCCGGCTCCGGTCTGCTCCACGTCCCCCGCCCCAACCGTCCTACCATCGTGGCCGGGCTTCAGCCTCTCAGCCCCTAGGCTCTGGAACTCTATCCCCCAGTGCCTTCACCGCCTCCTCCCTTTCCTCCTTCAAGGCCGGTCTCAAGACCTTTCTCTTTGACCGTGCCTTCAGCTCCCCTCTCGACTCTCTACCCCTCCTCGCTCCCTCCCTTCCCTCCCCTCACCCTGACCATTTCCCCCTTGTTCAGGTCCTGACCCAACTGTACAGCACCTTGGGACGTCCTCCCGACGTGAAAGGCGCTCAATAAATGGAATCTTGTTGTTGTTGTTGTAACTTTAATATATGTACTTGCACATCAATGTCACTCTACTCCTCCACTTCATATCAAATCTTACTATTTAAGGTGTATTTTCTTCCCCTATTCTTCATACCAAAATGTACTACATATTGTCCTGATCTTCAGTAAATTTTATAAACATAATTGGGTGATGTTTGTGATGTTTTAAATAATATTAAAGCTTTCATCTCCCACCTCACCTTCTTTAAGACTGAACTCACCTTAAATTCTTTCTCGATGTTGGCCAGCACAGCTAGCTCATTGCTGAGTTCCAGAGCGGTTAGTACTGGGTCTTCACTGGACAGTGACAAGTAAACAGGACTTGCCAAACCCTTGTAGGCATTTATCCTAGATCTAGAATGGCTGAAGGAGTCGTGCAGCTGTTTCTCGGTGCACTCACCACACTTGCAGAAGTAGTCGTGTGGTCGCTCTATACGTGTGCCTTTCCTCAAAGAATGTGAACTATTTCATACTCTTGGCAATGGGCTGCCAGGATTATTGGAGTGACATCATGGGAAAACCTAGTACCATCCTCATCATAGGCATAAAAAGTCATCATGCTGTAATTCCTGCTGGCTTGGACTTACAGTTAGCCTACATCCGGCAGTAAAAGCATGGTGGCTTAATAAGGCCTCCACTATTCGCACATAGCCCTTACTGATGGACAACAATAGGGCATCCCCAACACGTGACAGGTTATCCCTTTTCAGCAGAAGCTCTATGACCTCCAGATGCTCATTTGCTACAGCTAACTGCAGTGCATTCTGACCCATAAAATCAACGCAGTTCACGTTGAGTGATCCAAACTCCTCGAGCATCTTTCTGACCACAGGAATGTTGCCATATTCAGCTGCGTCCAGAAATCGTTCTTCATCGGCACTTAGACTAGTCGATCTGTCAGTAAACATGTAAGCAGGCCCCCGGAATGCCTGCCTCCTTCCTTTCTGCATTGTCTGTCGTCGCAGTGGCCTATCTCCATTGAAGCGTCTGCACCAAGAAAAAAAGCCTGAGTTAAAACAGAAGAAAATTTCACATTATGTTTGCCTGCAATTCTCAATCAATGGGAAATTTTCAAACTCCATTACTAGTTATTTTTCCTGTTTGAAATTGGGTGACATGAAGCAGGCAAGAGTTAGCAAAGTGGAGGGAGTGGACAGGGGAGATTGTTAGACAACTCAACAAAGTTGCAGCACCTAGCAATAATTCAATGAAGAGGAGCTTCCCTTACCTTGAGCACAGAGCAATTCATTCACCCTACGTTTTTTATTTGTTACACAGGATTGTATCAGATTTTTGGATGCACTGTTCCTTACTCAATGCAAGCTCTTCAGCTATGTTTCCTCCGGCCCTGAACATCAGTTATACTGTAAACAGTCTTAAAAGCCAGAAGTTAAATTGGATCTTATGTGACATTCAAAGTCTAACAGTAGCTTATTACCTTTCAAAGGGAATTAATTGTTTTAAGGTCCAGGATTTTGTTGAAATCAGCTGCAGTAAGCCTGGATTTATACTGCAACTGACGACGCTGACTTAATTCCAAAATGCGTTGAGTGATTATCACAACTTGAGTCCTAAAATTCCTAACAGTCATAACTATCACAGCTCCTCCACGCTCCATCTCCACACCTACCCTCCCCAACACCACAACAGGTTTCCAATATATATTCGGGTTTGGGGAATATCAACTTTACTTACTGTCAAGATGATATATGTCAGAGTAAAACATCCCACCATGTGATCACATCACCCTATGGCCCCCCTGTACATATCCTCCACTTTTAGCGCGTCAAATTAATAGTCCAACATAAAAAGAACATAAAGCTAAATGGAGGTGAAAAAAGTGAACTGTATATCTTTTACACATTGAGGAATAACTTTAAAAACATTAAAGGCTCGAGTACACTTCTGCGTCTAATATTTAAAACAAATCTAAGTTAAACGAAAACTGCCACTGATGTTGGTCAGCATTTTAACGTTTCAATTTCAATGCATAATACCAAACATCTTTTTAATATCAAATGACTTAATCATTGCACTCCATCATGTCACAATAATGCCATACTTACTTGACATGACAACAGCAGAAATCAGAAACTTGGGAGCTACATGTACCAGCTTTATCCTGTCAATTGATCACGAGAAAATTGAGGCTCTCGGTTCCAGTAGTGCAGCAATGCTAAATTCACTAGCTCAAGACTCATTTCCATTGACCTTTAGATGTTGAAGATCTGCATTCATTTAATGCCATATTAAGGGCTCCAGCATATATCTGCATAGGTGACATCAAGATGCAGCACTGGGCTATCATGATGACATAGGTGATATCATGATGTATGCAGGGCTATGGGGAGAGAGCGGCGGAGTGGGATTGATTTGGATAGCTCTTTTCAAAGAGCCAGCACAGATACAATGGGGCAAAAAGGCCTCCTTCTGTGCTGTATAATTCTATGATTTTATGATATAATGCAGCATGGTTGGCATCCATAAAATGCCAACCAGCCTTCTTACAGGATGTGAGTGCTCGTCAGTACTTCTGCATCATGATGTCACCTCTGCTATGACCAGTAATGTCACTGTACATGTGTGGAGGGAGCCAGGCCGCTTCCTGCGCACTATAAAATCATCATCTTCTGGATCATCAGATCACCACCAATTTCACTTCCTGCACGATGCAGGTGTGCAGTAAGCAGATGACCCAGACTTGAGTTATTTGTCTACATGGCTCCAGCATTATAAGCTTCCTTTCATTAAAATATAGCCAATATCCAGGGCAATAGGTTGTTCTTGATGTCACTTGTGACATGCTAGAAATTATGTCACTGATGAGTTCAGGACACCTATGTCAGCTAATTTGGCTTTCTGAATGCTTTTGAAACACCAATGGAACCATGCACACATGGAGACCTGAAGCGTAGTGGTTAGAGCACTCGCCTCACAAGCGAGAGACCTGCGTTAAATTCCCAGCAGGGTTAAATGTTGGGCAAATTTTCTTACTCCACATGCCTCTGTTTACCTAGCAGAAAGTAGGAACACGGTTGTTAGTTGACTGGCAGATCGCTTTTCTGGGAGTAATAATTCTTTCAAAAAAAATAATAAATTGGTCACTCAATCCACGACTGTTTGTTTGCCACATTTCGCCCACAAAATATACAGTAAATTCACTTAACAGTATATTCTGTGAAGCCCTTTGAGACATCTCAAAGACGTGATAAGATGCTATGTCAAATGCAAGGATTATTATTATTTTGGATTTTTTGGGGTAATAATATAATAATAATAATCCTTGCATTTGATATAGCGCTTTTCATGTCTTCTAGACGTCCCAAAGCACTTCACAGCATATACTGTAAAGTGAATTGACTATATATTTGGGGGCGAACGCTGCAGCCAATTGCGCACAGCAATGTCCCACAAACAGTCATGAATTTAAAATGACCAATTTACTATTGTTTTGTTTTTTTGGAGGGATTATTTGGGGTAAGTAAATGTTGGGGTCCATACCCGAATTATGCTATAAGTGAACCAGGTTCTACTGTGCAAGTTTTCCAATTGTTGAGCTCAGGTTATTGTGTCTGACAACCATATTTGTTTGATTCCAGACTGTTGAAACCTCCCCAGATTGATGCATTCAATTTGTCTTGCAGTACTTCACAAATCTCCCTTATCTCCCTAAGTGTATATCATTGTACACCACAAGAACTGAATTTGACCTGTTCTGATGAAGTGAGCTGGGAGATCTGACAGATCAGAGAATGAATCTGAGAACATTAGCAAACAGTGATGTGTCAAAATTCATTTAACACTATCTATCAAATTATCTTACTTTTGTAATGTAATTGTACCGTATCTATTTATTACCACTTTTTCTATTTCCAAATGATTCAGTGACTCAACGATAATAATAATAATAATAAGCTAACACAGGCCTGCTGCATGTCCCTCAACCCTTCCATGCTACCATTGGTGGCCGTGCTTTCAGCCACTACACCCTTAGCCTCTGGAACTCCCTACCTCGATCCCTCTGTGTCACCCTGATCTATCTTTAAATCGCACTCTTCTATCACGCCTATTGTCGAAAAGATAGGTCTCTTCCACCACGTCTCCCACTTTTATTTTGTTTGGCGTCCAACCCCACCATTGTGCAGTGCTCCAAGGTACCATTCTGTGAGAAGGGCACTCTATAATTGCTGTTACTGTTGAGAGGACAGGTTAAAACTGAAAATACAGTAGATTCGCAGAGTGTCAATCTCTGTGAATCATAACCCAAGACATTAATGTAGCATTTATTTTTCAGAACCTTCCTTGAATCAACTTTCATTTCAGATTTCCAATCATAGGGATACATGAAACATTCATTAGGAAAGCATGATCCTCCTCGAGGGGGACATAAGCAAGGTCTCCCTGGAACTGAGTTGGCTCCAAGGTGACATGCTTGGCCACAGAATGTTGGAATTCAGTACATCTTCTGTGGCAGTTTCAATCGTCTGGTTCCTGAACCAGATATGTTTACAGAGCTCCAAGGTACTGCTGGTAGCCTGATTCATTAGCAGGAACTGGAGGGGCAGACTGGTGACTGGGGGCAAGGATTCTGTTATTTAGTTTTAGTTGCTTGAACTCTCGGAGTATCCCAACACACTCTTTGAGATCTCCAAGCTTAGCTCTTGCCAACCAGTACCTAATACTTGCTGAAATTAGTTAAGCAGGATGCCTCCAAGAAGAGAGTGTGCAACCCATTCTAGCTACAGGGAAATTTCCATGAGCAGGTGGCATATGAATGTAGAAATATCAGTGTAGTTTGGATACTCTATTATGGGGTATCACAATAGTGTATCGTGGGGTTTCCACATGTATCTGATACCTGGCTGATCCCAAAATATCTTAAACCCCAGTTTTACAACAATTCAACATTTCATAATTAGTTCAATGTGGAAAACTCATCAAATGGAAAAAGCTATTAATGTAACAACAGCAGAATAATTGTTTGAATTATGCCAGCTCACTAATTTAGGCAAAGTTGAAAAGATTTGGAGTTACTGATTCAAAATATTTTGGAAGAATCCCCACACACTGCTTATCAAGGTGATATATAAAATAGAGCAATTTTAACTTCAATATCTAGATCTTTTTGATAATCAAGTAGATGACTTGGTAAAAAGAAAACTTTACCCGAGGTAACATTTCATTTATCATGAAGCTTTCAATAATAAAGCACAATTCGCACTAAAACGACCAACTTCTGGGTCATTAGCTTGCTGTTGGTGTCACTTCCTGCTTTGCTGCAAACCAGAAAGTCACACCAGCAGCAACTTAATGGCTCTGAAGTCAGCCATTTTAGCTAAGAAAAGCCTGACTGCCATACCTTCAGGTCACAATTTATGTTGTATCCTGTTTTGTGCATCTACAACAAGCAGTGGTGTTGGCAGTGAGCCGATGAACTGGAAGTCAACCCTTTTTTCGTTAAACATGCACAGTAAAACTGCTATTATGCCTCAATATGGCAATTGTTAGCAATTTTATGAGCCCCAAACATTGCATTATAATGGGCTCCAGTGTATATTGGAGGTTGGAACCTTCCTATTATTTGGGATTCTATTTTCACAATTTCACAATATCCATCCAGGGCAAAACCTTAGGCAAGTTTCCTTATGCCACTCACACACATATGTTTACCTGACAGTAGGTAGGAATCCTCTTTTTGATCGATTGGTGGATTGCTTTCCGGGGTAATAATTCCTCAAAAAAAATGTGATCACTCAATCCACTATGACTGTTTATTGGACGTTGCTGTGCACAATTGGCTACCACTTTCGCACACAAAACACACAGTCACTATACTTTACAGTATATTCTGCGAAGCACTTTGAGACGTCTTGACAACTATATAAGGCGCTATATCAAATGCAAGGATTATTATAGGATTATTATTTTTGCTAAATTCTTTTAATTAAAAGGCATTGTATTAACTTTTTTTTCACTGATGATTAGTAATGAACCAAAGAGGTGAGAAGTTTTGAAGATTAAATTTGGAATCAGAGGTTTTCGCGATGCAGAAAATTCAATAACAAGGTTACTTCAAAACTTTAGCATTATCCTAGTAACGCACTGGAATTTGCTGTCAGCCAAGGTTATGAACCCGAGTTCTAATGTGAGTTTTGAACTATCAACTCTCCAATGAAAGGATGAGATTGCTATCAACTTAGGGCAGTTGTTACCCAACTGGAACAGAACAATCTTTGACCAATTTTCAGAATCAGATGATTGAAATGTGACTTCGAAAAAGTTACTGTACATTTGAGAACATTGCCTTTGTCACTTTCTGACCAAATTCACTTAATCCAACATTCTTCTGCGTCAAGAGTTTAACTTTGTCTAGCATTTTTTTAAAAATGTACTGCCTTGCTGTCTGCTGGCATTTTACAGTGCTGAGATATATATCTCCAAGTGCTTCACATTATTTATTGTGCAATATGATAACTTTGTTGGTGAATATTCAGTACCGAATTCAGAGCAAAAGCTTGCACAAGATACTATGCTTCCCTTATAAAGAAGTTTTAACTGCAGTATCTAGTGTTGGTTTTAGAAGCAGCACTGCAGTTTATTGAGTCATTAAGGGGGAATGCTCAGACTTTATAAGCTTTTTCTCTAACTATAAACAATCTGTAATGTTTGGAAGAAATTCACATGTTTTTGCTACAATATGTTTGACATTAATTTAAAAAGAGAAGTTACTCAACACAAAAGTTTCATATTTTTAAATCTTATGGCAGCCGATCAAGCATTTTATCAAAAGAAACTGTAGCATTTACTGGAACACCATAATTTAAGACACAAAATTTACTCAAAAAAGTACAAGATTAAAGGACAAACATTTCATACTTTAGTTTGATTCCACTTTCTTTTCTTAGCTCAGTTCAAGTGAATTATTATGTGTGACATAACCTGTTGAGTTTAATAATGCAACTAAGCTGCAGGACTACAACTGTGAAATCAGTTGTAGAAGAAAAGTGCAATAATGATCCTTGCATTTATCATGTCTTCGAGATGTCTCAAAGCACTTCACAGAATATACTGTAAAGTGAATTGACTGTTTATTTTGTGTGTGAAACGCACCAGCCAATTGCGCACAGCAGCATCCCACAAATAATCATTGATTCAGTGAGCAATATTTTTTTTGAAGGAATTATTACCTCTAGAAAAGTGATCCGCCAATTGACTAACAACCGGGTTCCTACTTATGCTAGGTAAACAGAGGCGTGTGGAGTAAGGAAACTTACCCAAAGTTTCGCCCTGCAGGAATCGAACCCAGGTCTCTTGCTTGCAAGGTAAGTGCTCTAACCACTGAGCTACAGGACACCACTTGTCTCAGGCAAAGTAATATAGTCCCTGTGAATAATGAGTTTATCTAATATTACCTGGGATATTTAAGAAATACATTATTAATTGAAAACTAACATGTTTGGGATTGAATATCCCCCTGACTTGAGGGATATGGTAACTCTCTCAGACTTGCCATGTGCAATTTGACCACTGTTTTTCATCTTTAAACAGCAGAGATTTTGATTCCCAAACACTAGAATGTATTAAACCTTAAAATTTACTTTTAAATTCAGTACAAATAAAAGTTTGAATAAAGGCTTTCTGAATGTGAAACAACCTACTGGCAGGATATTGTAAACAGAAAGAATAATTTATTATTATTATGGGAAGAATTCAAGGTACATGGAAAAGACTGAACTCTCCAAAGGGGAAGTTGAAAGAAATTCAGAGATGTTAGTTGACTCATTCCTCATCTTATCAAAACAGTATGAGGCAACAAAAACAGGATGCTATAGTCAAGCTGTATAGTGCTATGGTCAGGCCACGCCTCAAGTATTGCATATAGTTCTAGTCGCTGTAACATAAGGCGCTGTTGAGTATAGCAATGGAGAGAAGAGCAATGAGGGTGATCCCATGTTAGAGGAATGAGATATGAAGAACAATTAGACAAGCTAGGCTTTCTGGTGTTGAAAGGAGACATCTATGAGAGGACCTTACGGAGGTATGCAATTTTAAATGAATTGAGAAAATTGAACTGAAAACAATATTTTCAGACACAGAGATAGTAGACTAAGAGGATATAGTTTGCAAAGGGCAATTCAGGACAGACCCCAGGAAGTATTTCTTTACCCAGAGGATAATTAACAACTGGAACAGATTACAGGAAT